>NC_138182.1:207855444-208024964 GCF_964194105.1 Spermophilus citellus
AATTACATCTTCTGGAACCCAGATACTCCAGATCAATCCAGTACTAGCATATAAGGATCAGACCAAAGGTATGGTGAGGCCAAAGAGAGGAAAACAGGTATATGATTGCACTGAATGCAAGTTGATGGGGATATACTGACAGAAAAATGGTCCTGGGTAACAGAAAATAAGTTGGATCCCTGCAATTTGGGTCAGAATGATGGATGTCTGTAGAGGTTTTGACAAAGGTGACCATCCTAGCTGAAATGGTTTACCTTAAACTAATACCAAAGAGTCAAGCACTTCCTTGGAGCCAGGGTTTGGTTGTAAGGCTCACCATAATACTCTTAATAGTATATTAGGGAACTATGCAGAAAAATTTTACTAGGGTTACTCTGCTTAGGACTCAAGGTGGCTGAAGTCATGTCAACCTGAATCCATATACCAGAGTGTGAAAAAGAGCCAGTATTAAACAATATACCTCTTAATTCTGATCCCATAACTCAACATAAACCCTGCACAGACTTTGAAATTCTCTTTTAAAGCTTTGACTTGGCTAAACATTTCCTAAAAGCAGAGCCTTAAATAATGATTTGTGTTTAACTAATTTATTTAGGAGGTAACAGCCAGGAAGCAGAAGTGACTCACACATTCCCAAGAATAGCATGGGAATAGTGATCTATGTCCATAAGAGACAGAAAGCTGGAATGAATATTTCTGCTCACATCTGCATTGATAGAAGGCAACACAGAAAAGACTCTTTCACTATCCCATTTCCACCTCATTAATGCCTTGGCATTTTCACTATCTTCTCTCAGAACTTTATGCAATCTTAGGATGAAGGGAGAAACATAATTTACTGAGATAAAGTTCTTATCATTTATTGGAAAAGCAACTCATCAGAAACAAATTTTTGAAATTAAAAAATTAACTAATTTTTGCTCATCTGGGTATTTGCAATTTGTACATGCTGCCTGCATGTTGCTATATAGAGATATTTGCAAGCGTTGCTCTGTCATCAATGCATGATCAAGGAGGTGATTACAGTCATTGTATGTCCATCATTCTTGTGCTCTGTGCCAAAAAGGCACAGCCCACTTTCCTAATTTCTATATTATGTCTCTACCATTTGTGCAATTTCCAGTCAATTTACCTGGAATGCTACAAAGCAATTTTACTCTCCTCCACACCCCATACTGTGGGTATCTTCATTGAATGATTAAAAAAAAAGCCAAACATTTGAATTTGTGATTCTTACCTACAAATCCAATGAAGGATAAAATATCAGAATCAATGAAGAAGAAGGAAATACTGTATTATATCTCTACATTAATTATGCTGATTATGTTTGTCTACAGAATGGACCACAGCTCCAAAGGAATTCTTGTTCTTAGAAGAAGGTAGGGGAAACACTGTTAGGTTTGTCCCTGCAGGACTGTCACAATTGTTTCCTTCAATTCCTTTATTCCTGTCCCTAGTATCCCCAGTGGAAGGTGATTGACAAAGCTAAATAATATTTTAATGTGAAAAGAGTAATGTCCAGGCTTGGTTCTGCCCCCAATGCTTTACAGTTCCTAACCTCATCATTGATTCTTTTCCACACCCACGAGGGCCCAATCCCAAACTCATTCTTGGGGAGGGTCCAGTGCTCCCCCTACCTTATGCACAGATTACAATTTACAGTCATTTTCACCTAAACAATTCTCACTTCCAAGGTAGAGTACAAGATGCCACTCTGTTTGGATGAGAAAATTCTTCTTGGGTGGTATAAATTTTGAAACAAAAATGTTAAGAAAGATCTGTGATAAAAATGTAAAATATTTTATGACAAAAAAATATATATGAGTTGTATCAAGTTCTCTTGCTAAAGAGACCAGAAGGAATAAACTCGCCTGTGAGATTCTTTACATCTTATCAGGCTTCTCAAAGTGGATCAAACACACATTGCTTATGTGAGCATTCACTCCAGGTAGATGCTTATCATCTGGTCTGAGCATCCAGACCTTGGTTTTGCTCACTCTCTACTAGTGCTCACTAAGTTTCCATGACATGAATGAATGGCCCTGAACTACCATCTTTTATTTTTATTTTATTTTTTATTTTATTTTTCCTTACAAAAATCAAAAAACCGCTAGGCTTGGTGGAACATACCTGTCATCCCAGCAGCTCCTGAGGCTGAGACAGGAGGATCACAAGTTCAAAGCCAGCCTCAGCAACTGACTGAGGTCCTAAGCAACTCAGTGAGACCCTGTCTGTAAATAAAATATAAAAAGGGCTGGAGACTTAACTCAGTGGCTGAGCACCCCTGGAGGAAATCTCTGGTACTGGCACCAAAAAAAAAAAAAAAAAAAAAAAATCAAAGAACCATAAGCCTTAGATTGTTTCAATTAGTTGTTGCAAATTATTCTGTTCTAATTTCTAAAGGGTAAATAGAAAACATCTAAAAATGAAGCAGCAATACAGAGTGACTAGAGGTATTGACTTGGGAGTATATTGGAATTTTGGCTCTTCCACCTCCTAGCTGTGTACACTTGAACAAGTAACTTTACTTTATGGATCTTATTTTCTTATATATAACAATGACAGATGTTAAATAAGATAATGCATAGAAATAATTTAGTATGGTTATACATAGCAAATATTCAAAACATTAGTTTTTGTCATTAGTGCAATGTGGCTCTTATTATTACTGTGGTGTTGAGAAAAGAAAATGAATTTTAGAGCCAAACATCTGAATTTGAAATTCTTATCTAGAAATCCAAGGAAGAATAAAATATCAGAACCAATGAAGAAAACGGAAACACTTTAGTATATCTCTACATTGATTATGTTGCCTTGGAAATTGTCATCCCAATGTGAATCTACGAACCATACTGAAAACCATTTAATCATAGCCAGTGTAGACTGGACTGCAATGGCAAGAGAGTGCTCACAGTGATAGCTGAGACTCAAAAAGCAGTACCCTAAGACCAGAAAATAGCCAGAGGCAGCAGGTAAAAGGGACTAATGAATGAAGGACATCATTTATTTAATTTCAACTTATGTTTAATTATTTTTTTGTAATGAGTTGGAGTACACATTTTCAAATTTAAAAATATTATAAAGCATTGAGGAGTTCTAATAATAACTATGAAAAACAATGAGTGTTTAACTGTATTCAAAGCCTAGTGTTTTGTTTAAATAATATTAGTGTCCTTGTTTTGTAGAACAGGAAACTGAGGTGCTGAGAGGTAATTTTGTAGATTCAAGGCCAAACAGATATTAAGGAGTAGAATGGATATTTTAAAATTCCATTGCCGGATTATGCCTTTATCATTAGCAAGACATAAAGGTCACATACATTATAGAACATATTCATAATATGAGAATCAACTGAGAACCATGTATCTTATGCTATTAATTATCTTCTGATACTTAAAATCATAATAGAAATAATTTTGAACAGATGTTTACTATATGCTAAGCACATATATTATATATTTTTACAATGATGACATAATAATTATGGAGAATAAGAAATTATTTCTAATGCTTGTATTATCTTGCAAGAGAGGTGCTTTTACAGATATGGAAATCAAAAGAGATTAAGTTAGTCTTCCAAGATTACACAGCATAGCCAGAATTTTAAAGCTGATCATTGGACCCCATTTTTTCCCATTGTCGCACTTTTCAGCTTTACTTTCACATTTTGCCTTAGCGGGCACTCTCATGATTCCAGGAACACCCACATAAATTTTATATGTCGTCTTCTTTTTTTTCAAAATTTGGAAATTTCAATAAATTTAAAAGTGATGGAAGAAATTTTCCTTGTCAATCACCACTCCTTGACTGATCTTGAAATAAACAAAATCTCTTATGGCAGTAAAAGTTCAACTTAATGTCTCAGAAATCTCTTGGATCAACAAATCCATTTGTATTTATGTGCAGTCTAGGCCCAGCATGGCTAAAACACTGAGAATCAGGCCATTGACTCTAGGGGTACTGTACTATATTGAGCCATTTTATTTCTCACCCTATTTTTTGGCTTTCCTACCTTAATGTATTCTGTATTTCTTTTTTAATTTCCTAAAGTATATTCTTAAGCATATTGATCAGTGGTCAGTATGAAATGTATCCATAAGTTTAAAAAGGACTTCTTGGTCTTGCACATTTGTAGAAAAATTTGAGGATTATTTTTTCATCTAATTATTATAAGGGTTCTCAGAAGTCCTCTTTATATACTGGTATACACTATGACTCCTTAAGGTGGGGTACATTTTTTAATATTTCTCCAGACAGAATCTATTTTTTCTGGAACATGTCTTAGAACCAATGTTCTCTCAATTAGTTCCAGGAGATATGATCTTCCAGTCAACTATCTCTAGATACTAATTGTCCAGCTTGATTCTGGGTTCTGAAGGATGAGTAAGGCTTACACCACATGTCTGATTATTTCTGGAATCCTACTGCTCAGATCTTCTCTTTGCCTCAGTAAAAAATGTAGCAGCACCAGTCAGCAGACAGAAAGCAGATGCTAATTGTGGTCAGTAAGGAGGGAGGATGATTCAGAGCCCAGGAGACGCCATGAAAAAGGATAGTGGGAACTCACCTATCTGAAGAACTCAGATGAGGGGATCAGAGAGAGAACCCAAATAGCCACTTGTGTATGGACACAAGTAGAGGGAGTGACCATTGTCCCAATTTGTTGAGGACCACCTTAGTTTATCCCTGTTGCTCCAGCATAATTATTATTTCATTAAGTGTCTTATTGGACAATAAATACACCCGGTTACTAGAGCACAGGTGTTGACTACCTTTTTGGTTCATAGATGATAATACACTTCCTGAAATGTTTTGTTCCCACTACAATAATTGAGTCTCAAAACTAGAAAGAATTATATATTTTTCTGCCCAATTTCCTACACTTGAGAGTGATGCTGGGAAGATTCTGGGAAAAGTGGTTGCTTCCTCCTCGTAAAGAGGTACTGAGACAAAAGGATCTCCTCTTCTTTATCCAGACCCCACTCTGTCTGTATAGAATACCTGGGACTTTGACAGCCACCTTGAAACCTTCCTGTAAAACAGCATTGAAGAGCTTTCTGACTCCATAAACATCAAGTCCCATAAACCTGGATGTACCTTCTGCTCACCTCCCTAAGCATGATGTCCATGAACTCTCTCTCCTGAGTATCTTTCAAGTCTTCCCATTTGTCTACCTCCAATGCTGCCATCCTGGTCCACATTGCTATCATATTCCATATCACGACTGTGGCTGATTTCTCCCTGATCTCCTTTCATTTTGTAATGCTTCCATATCGTGTTCCATTACATCACTCCTTTCTTGAAAACCTACTATACGAGGAAAACCCTAAATGCTTAATCTGGGTTGAAAGCCTGGAGAAGCTGGCCCTAACCTGTCCCTATAGTTCCACATTATCTCACAGCATTCACTCTCCAAGGGATAGGACACAGACCTTCTAGCTACTTTAATGATCCTGTTATCTATGAGGACATATCCTTCTGTCAAAATGTTTTCCTTCATTTTTTCCCTAGTTAATTCTTTTCTACTTATACTTCAGAGTTCAATTTACAAATCCCTTCCTCAGGAAAGACCTTCTTCTGACCATTGTGCTGATGAAGTCAGAAGCTCTACTATACATTCCTATATGGCATTTATCACAAGGGCAACTGCATACACAATTAATTTTTTACTGTTTCTCTGGTTGGAATGTAACATCCCTCTGGTTAAATACTACATCCCCAAATACAGGTACAATATCCTATACAAGATATTAGATCCTCAATAAATACTTGTGGAATATTTTATTAAGCACTTGGTTTATCTGTCAGGCCACGGTACACTTTGGAAATTATGAATTGTACAGCTAAGTCCTGTGTCTCAAGCAGCATGAATCAGCAGTAGTAGTATTTTTCTTCCTAGGGATGGAGCACAAGAACTGACTCTGAGAACAGAGTCCAGAATCAAGCTGAAGTGAATTTTGGTTTTGATTCTGTGACTTAGTATCTAGGTGACACCAGAAGAATTTCTTTTCCTTCATGAGTCTCAGCTTTATTGTCTATAAAATGGGAAGAGTAACTATACTTACCTCATAAGATTGGTTATTTCTTTATTAAACACATAGTTACTAAACACCTATGTGTCAAGCACTCTGGTAAAAGCCAGAAACAGATTAATCTACTACATGGACACAGCCTTCCTTCCCCTGAGCACTGTTCTTATTCATCTCTGTATCCCCAGCTTAGCACAGAGCCTGGTACAAAATGGCTGCTTAATGTGTGTTGGTTGAATTAACTCCTATAGATCTTTGTCCTCCCACTGATTTAATGTGCAATGGACATGAAAGTACCAATGAGTAAAAGTTAAGAAGAACTGCTGATACTCATAGTCCCTGGGTGGTGGGCAAAATGCTGAGCCCAGTACATAGACTGCTTCACTTAATCTTCAATCAGTGATGTAGATCCATTTATCATTATCCCCAATCTACAGAGAGGGAACTACAACACAAGCAGTTGAAGGCACTTGGTCAAAGTCACACAGCCTGGAAGTGGGGAAGATGCATGAGCTCAGACAATTTCATTACACTGACAGCACACTTATATTCTATCAAACTCTAGCTGAGAGTCCAGAGTCCCAGGGAGAGAGGAAATGAGGAGAGAGATTCAGAGCTTAGAAGAGGAAATCAACATCAGAAAAGCAGCAGGGAAATATCTTTCTCTGGCTATTTTCATCTAGCTGCTTACTTATCTCTGAAGACATCATGCACCTTTCTTCCTTTTATGTCTTTATGTTCTATGTCGAGTAATAATCGGCTTAACTCTGTCAGGTTGTAGTTTTATTCATCTCTACATTCTATGTCATCAGATGAAACACTGAATCATTAGAATGCCATATAATTTTATGGTTTTTGATAAAGAACTGCACTTAAAACCCAATTGTAGTCTGCTGATTTTTCCTCAGACTGATTTCAAAGTAGTCTGATGAAGTAACATAATAAAAGGCAGACAAAAAAAAAAAAAAAACAGCCATATGTCAGATGTAGTAAATACAAAGAAGCCAGACAGAAGACTAATATCTGAGATCAAAAAGCGTGTGTGACATGGCAAAGCAAACAGCTTTCCCAGGAGACCAAGAGCTACACTCACCAACATACGTCTACCAAGCCAAGTCCCAGTGTATCTAAGTATTCATGAGCCATTTTAAAGCTTTGTTTATCTTTTTGACTTCTCTTAACTCACTATTAATATAACTGCTATTGTTTATAACACCCAATTTTATACTCAAACCCCAAAGCCATCCTAATCTAATTGCTGAATACATTAATTTGTTTGGTATAGCCTCATGATATCCACATACAAAATCCCCTAAGAATAATTAACTGGGGGAATAGTTCTTAAACTTTTGGACTTAGATTTTCTTTATACTCAACAATATTGAGGAATTCAAGAAGCTTGTTTATGTGGGTTATAGTTTTTCAATAGTCTGTATTTATAATGAAAATTGAAAATTTGAGTATCTATTAATTCAACATAATGATAAACCCATTGCATGTTAACATAAACAAGTTTTATGAAATAAAATAATTATAAATATAAATCATTTTTATCAATTATTTATTATAATTATTTATATAAACATTTGTACTCTCAAATTAGAATTCATTGGTCTATCTTGCACTTTGAATAGAGCTTTTATTCATGCATAATTTTGTAACATTATGCATTGTTATTTGGATAATATTAATTTATTGAGTTATGCAGATATTTCAAATATTTACACATTTCATCATACAATATTTTAAAAAATCATATTAGTTAAGGTCATCACTAATTCATAATATTCTTTGAAGTATTAAGAAATTGTCAAGCTCGTGGTGGTGGAAACAAATTTTCCAAAATTTGATTTTTCCTGAAAGTTCAAATTTTCTCACTGGCAATAAATACTGTCTGTTTTCCTGGAAGTAACAGTCTCATTTTACTCATTTTTGAGAAAATTTCTGCCAAATACTGAGGTCAGAATAACCATAGTTTGTCTGTAAGTCATTTTTTTCTAGTAAAAATGGTATGTCATGAATAAAAGCAACCAGCTTATGAAACTCAAACAATTACACAAATGTTTTTCTCAAAACAATCAAGATGATTCAGCATGCAGAAAAGTGTTGTTTATAAACTTTCCATTTTGTCACCCAACTTACAGGGCACATATTCAGGGGCCATTTTAGTCTTCAGTGACAGCATTTTTAAATTATCTGGATTTTTTTTTAAAGTACATGATGGTAAAACATACAATAACTACTGGTAAAATTTGGTGTCGCTGCCTCAAGTACTGCTAAGGTAGCACCACAGTTTTTGCACCATCTGTGCAAATGTCAACAAAGTAAAAAAGGCAGATGATGTAATAATTAGTTTGAAATTAGTTTTAACTTTTTAGACACCTTCAAAGGATATTGGGACTTCCAAATGGGAACTATGTTTTGAGAGTTGAGAATTTTCAATATTAATTGATATTGTTCATTTTAGATAAGCCAATGTGATTGAGATTGAAACCCAAAGAGGAGACACTGAAATAGAAATTGTTCTGTTCAAACATCATGATGTTCAATATTCAGGCCAGGCTGCTGTATGCCTGATCTGTCCAATCTTGGCACTTAGGTGGTGACTGCCATTGTAGGTATAGCCAACTGGCTTCATACACTTTCCCTTAATGCACCTCTGACCTTTAAAAAAAAGTGTCAGAAGGACTGGTTGAGAAGAACTTGTGCCATAAAATCAAATATGTCAATACAAACATGTTGTGCAGGAGAGAGAAAGAGAGAAAAATATTCATATAAAAATAAGTTCAATTTGCAAATAGATATAGAGCAAACTCTATCTCAGTGGTGACTGCCATTGTAGGTATAGCCAACTGGCTTCATACACTTTCCCTTAATGCACCTCTGACCTTTAAAAAAAAGTGTCAGAAGGACTGGTTGAGAAGAACTTGTGCCATAAAATCAAATATGTCAATACAAACATGTTGTGCAGGAGAGAGAAAGAGAGAAAAATATTCATATAAAAATAAGTTCAATTTGCAAATAGATATAGAGCAAACTCTATCTCAATACTCATTATTCTTCTGCTGCTAACTCCCAATTCTTACACACCAGGGATCTTGGATGGTAGTGGTAGCTACTATTTTAATCCTAAAAGCCTTGCTTTCCAATTTCCTTATAATGATTCAGCTTTGTCTCCTGACCTGCCTCCACGGGCCATAGTAGCTCCTTCTCACTGAGCCATTCCACTGGCAATTACAGGAATAGTGAAATTATCTCCAATGTCAATGTGACAGGTAATTATAAAAGGTTTTTGAATACACATTTGTAATACATCAACATTAGTATTTAAAATGTATATACTTCATCATTGTGATTTTTGTTGCTGTTTATGTTGCCAGTTAAGAATTAAGAGATGTCTTCTCTGATATATATAAATGAACTTATTAAATGCTCACATCAAATGTCTCATTCTGGCATGGGGATGTAGTTCAGCAGATGAGTATTTGCCTACATGCACATGGCCCTGGGTTCAATTCATAGCATTGCAAAACAACAACAAAATCAAATGCCTCATTCTGGTTTATTAAAAAAAATAAACCTCAGTGATATTTTAAATGCAATACTTGTTTTACTCTTGCCCATCATATTTGTAAGGTTTTTCTGATTTTAAAGCCAATAGTCAAGATCAATGAAGATATGGTGAAACAGATTATTCATTATTAATGAAAGCATTTACTGGTATAAGGACTATATTAAAGTTTCTAATTTTTGACCCTATAATCCCACCCTGAGGAAATATTATAAGAAAACAGAAATTTGGTCTAACTGGAAGACTTTAAATGGATAATGCATAAATAAGCTATAGTACTTATGTGAAGTAGAATGATATTGCCATTAAAATGCATTAAAATTTTTATAAGAAAATTTTCATAGTAATATAGCATTAATTGAAAGTACATACAAACTTATGTACATGATTATTATTTCTTTCTTTCCTTTTTTCATTCTTTCATTCTTTCTGTCTTCCTTCCTTCTTTCCTAACTTCCTTCCTTCTCTGTGTGGTAAGAATACTTAAGATGTGTCCTCATAGCACATTTCAAGTATACAATACGATATTTGTTAACTGTGGACATATGCTGTATCTTAAACCTCCAGAACTGAAACTGTGTGCCCTTTGACCTACATCTCTCCATTTCACCTTCCTTCTGACCTCTGGAAACCATGGTTCTACTCTCTGGTTCTACAAGTTTAACTACTTAAAATTCCACATGTAAGTGAGATTATGCAGTATTTTTATTTTTGTGTCTGACTTATTTCACTTAGCATGATGTCCTCTAGGCTTATCCATGTTGTCACAAATGGCAGTATTTTCTTCCTTTTTAAGGCTGAAAAATAGTGTGTGTGTTTGTGTGTGTGTGTGTGTGTGTGTAAAATATTTCCCCTCTTATTAGAAATAATACTTTAATGAATGAAAATTATTCTTTTATTGATATGAAAACCTGTGTGTGTATGTATATAGGTATATGTGTGTAGGGAGACATAGAAAGAGAACTTTTTAAGGAATTATTTCACAAGTTTGTGGGGACTAGCAAATCAAAAATATATAGAATAGACGTATAGCCTAAAACTCTCTAGATCTTAAAGCCTTCAGTTATTTAGATGAAGCCCACATACATTATTCAAGGTAATCTCCTTTATAATCTCCAAAAATATCCTCATAGCAATGACTAGATCAGTGAGTACTATAGTCCAGCCAAGTTGACACATAAAATTAACCATCACAGAGGGCTTTTTCCTTTTTCCCCCATATTTCTAATCTTTCTTTAATGAACCTAAATTATGCAATCAAATTTTTAAGAGTAAATGCATATGCATAGTAGAAAATTTTAAAAAATACATCAAAAGCAAATAATGAGTTATTGAAACAACTTTTCTTCGTACTATTTTCTAACTCTTGAGAATGCTCAAGAACTTTCCCTTTCAGGTCTTTCCTTATATAGCTATGGGGAAAGTTGATGAAAATTTTTCTGTATTTAAGCAACAAAAGAACTTCTATGTTTGAAGACCTCTAAAAACCTCTCAGTCTTTTATTCTATGGTCAATTCCAATCCTCCACTTCCATAAACTTCCTGACCATTATAGCTGTGGTTAAACCGTTTCTTGGTTACTATTTTTCATTTCTATTGTTTTGATTAGGACTCTTGATTGCAAATTATAGGCTCATTTCTAATTTAAGAAAAATAGGAATTATTAGTATTATAGAAATTTTGTCAGATTTTCAAGGAGAAACAGAAATAGATTTAAAACGGTAAGTGACTAGGTATAAAAGCCCACAGCAACAATACTATGCTACTAACCTTTTAGTCACTGTGACCAAAATACCCAACACAAACAACTTAAAGAACAACTTAAAGGAGGAAATTTTATTTGGGCTCATAGTTTCAGAGTTTTAGTCCATTATCTGCTGGCTCCATTGCTTTAACCTGAGATGAGACAGAACATCATGGCAGAAAGGTGGGTAAAGGGATAAGAGAGGTAAAGAGGCCAAGGACAAGTCCCTGGTGCAAGTGCAAGTCCCTGGCGACCTACTTCCTCCATCCATGCCCCACCTGCCTATACTTTCCACCACTTCCCAGTAGTCCATTCAGCTATCAATGCCCTAATCCAGTGATGAGCTCAAAGCCCTCATGATCCAATCACTTCACATTGAACATTGTTAATTTGAGGATTAAGTCTTCAACACATGAGCCCTTGCAGCTTACTTCATATGCAAACCATAACCAATGCCCATATATCTGTGGGACACATGTTGATAAAAATAGCCCTGTTGCCGCCACCCACAAATTAACCCTGATCTGGATACGAGAAACACTACCCCTGAGACGCCAGAAGAACCAGCACCTCTCTGCCACCACACTTGCCAGAATATTGATCTCTCTGTAACTGCATCTTAATGTAGCTCCCTTTCTCATCCATATCTTATAGGGGTGGGACTGACTGGAAAAACTTAGGTCATGCACTTGTACTTCAAACAGCTAGAGTTTTCAATGCAGCTTTTGAATCATATTTTGAAAGGAGAGGACTTAAAACATAAAAGTATTTTCCAAAGATATTGAGCAGCCACAGGGGCATAGTGTACCTCTCAACTCATAAATTATTCAGGCTGATGTAGATAGGATAGTAAGCCATAAAGAGGGCCCTAGGTAACATTCTCTTGGTGTATCATTCCTACCTTTCCACCTTGAGCCTGTAGTTTGAAGGTCAGAAACTATTTCAGCCCAGAATACTTTCTGTTACACATTCTCTATTTTCCAAAGTTTCAGAATAGACTAAGTGTTCATTGGTATATAAAGATTGTTCCTGGGATGTCCTTTTCTAAAGGACTTTCTTGTTTTCTGGTAATGGCTCTGCATTTTAAGGTCCTGAATATGTCCTGCTGCTTTTTCACTTGTCAAAGTGCAAGAATCAGATAAAGGGAAAAGGGGACATTTTGGGGAAAAACCACCACCACCACCACCACCACCTACATTTGGGTTAAAAACATATGGGCTCAGGCAGACATCTCTTTGGTGCTATGGAAACTCATCTTTTCTCCATCAAGTATATTTGAGTAGTTGGCAATTATCCAATATTGAGTAGAGTGGAACAGGTTTTCCACATAAGGTACCCGATTTTAATGTTTTTATACATGTTTTATACCAGCTGCACATGCTAAATGGAACAACAACTCCTGCTTCCCTTACAGGCTTTAGTCAGGAAGATATGAGGGAAGCAAAATATAGACTTTGCTAAAACAACCAAATCAGAGAAAATAGTATGGGAGGTCAAAACTTTTCTGGACTCCCAGTAGGTTGGAATTTTGGTCAGGCTTCTTTTTATCACTCATAGAGTTGGAAAAATTGTCTGTTAAGATCTATCCTCAAAAAAAAAAAAAAAAGATCTATCCTCCAGTGATCAAAGAACAACAAGACTGGTGGCTCAAATAACTCAGATTCTACCAATATGATATTTCATGCTCCACATCCAGCACAATAGCCTCACAGATGACAAAACTGCCCATGTTGTACCTTTGAACATAATCTCTTTCTTAAATGTGAAGTTATTCATGGAATTGTCTACAATTCTTCCAACATATTAAGCAATTTTCTATATACTTTAGTGAGACAGAAACACTGGCTATTGCTGAAAAAGAAAAATGCCTACATTCTCTGTGGAATATATTTGGCAAAAGCAAAGAAGTTTAAGTTGATCTCCCAGAGTTAGAGGGTTCTATTGCATTCGTCTACCTATTTTAGCAGAGGAAAATAACACATTGTTATAGAACCTAAGATATTTCATGTCCTACCCTGTGCCTTACACAAAGAGCCTATTATCCATTATAAACAGCCCCTTAGTGCCCTCTGCCACCTCATTCCCAGCTCACAAGTAGAAATGATTCTGAAGCCTTAATTGCTTTTTACAGGTCACCATCCCTGTCATCCAGTACTCTTGAGGAGCAAAGCACTATGTTGCATGTACTGTAATCAGATGTCAGGGTGCTCAGCTTTGCTCTGTAAGACAATCCTGCTTGTCAAACGGAGAAAACGTGTTACAGAAGAAAGATGTGCATGCTTGAACTCAAACAGATGCTAAAGATTCTTTCTTGAGAAAACAAGGAAAATGGAGGATCAGCACAAAAGACAGAGGGGTGTACGTTCTAATGAGCAGTTTCCTTTCCTAGCTAGGACTGTACATCATGCTAAATAAACTCAAAACTAAAAGCCAATGCCAACAAGGGAAAAAAAAACTCTGCAGTTCAGCTTGGGAGCATGATCATAAGAATAAAGAAAAGGTTATAGTCACAGGCTGAAAGTGGGGTTTCTGTGATGATGAATAACAGAATTATCATGAGCCTACAGGAAGCATCAAGTAGTGGCAGTGTTCTTACCCCCCAAAAGTTGGGCAGACACACAGATCATAAGAACATCTACCAGACTCCGCTTCCCTGGTTAAGTATAAATCGGTGCAAGAGATATCCAGGAGCTTATTTTCTAAGATGGTACAGAATAGGCTCTCTTCAGTCTTCACTGAGGTGGCTCAGACTGAGGATGTCCATTAAGCAAGGAAAGAGGGTCACAGAAAAAAAAAAAAAGGAACTGAGAGTGGTTTCCATGGTGCAGTCTCAGGCAGGCTTCAGGCAGGAAGATATGAGGGAAGCAAGCCCCAGGAGGGTTTATTGCTTTTGTTGGGATGGGGACAGAATTTAAATTCGGAAATAGCCAGGACCTCCTTGCTACCCTTAACCCTTGCATCAGACTTGCTCATCCTCTGCACAAGTCCCATGGGATCCACATTTGTGGTCACTCCCTGGGGCATTCTCATCTCTCTAGGGGTGTTCAGTTGCTTGCTTGGGCCAGTAGGGTTCATCTTCCTAAAGTCCTTCTCCTGCATGTTCTCATAACTTCCAAAGACAACTACCATATTACCCATTGGCTTGAAAAGTCAACTCTGATTGAGGTCAGAGTTTGTTTCAAGAGTTGGTCTAGTCAAATTCTGAAGGTCATGGGTATATCTTATGTGTTACCAAATTTCTGAAAAAAAAAAAAAGAAAGAATTGGAAACAAATCTCACAGGAAATTGTATCCCAAGTAGAATTCAAAAAGATAAGGTAAAATTAGGAGCATTGAAGGAGCTATCTAAAATTTAATAAAGGGTCTCACTGCTGTCAAACACACCTGGGTTCCACTCCTAAACTTCCATTCAAGACCTATGGATAATCACTTCAACTCCCAGAGCCTCTATTTTTTCATCTCCAAAATAAGGATGATCTCTGATTCATAGACTAGACAGGAGAAAATAAATGCAAAGTGGTTCTGTTCAATATCAGTTCTTAATAAATATTGTTAAATTTTTTTTAAAAAAAGAGAAAATCAAGTGAAGTTAATTATAAGGCAAAATCAGAAAATTAGCTAAGTGTTTATAAGTAGTGATTTAAAGTAGTGATTATAAGTAGTGATTAAAAAGATAGCTAAATATGCTGCCTTAATATTAGAATCTAAAGTGCTTTTATATTTTCTACATACATTTGTATCAATTTTAAATCCTGCCATGATGGAGTTTTTTGTTTTCTGTCCTCTTTGCTTTGTATCTCATTTTCAGCCTATTAGATCTTTAAGACTAGTATAAAAGGGCCATCTAGGCTCCTGATGAAAATTTTTACCAAGGCAAGTATATAATTTATTAATTATATGCCGATAAATACCAGTAGGTATTTATTCAGTACTTACTATGTGCTAGATGCTTTGATAGAAAATGAGAGACCCAAACCTAGAGTGGTTCCTTCTTTCTTTAATTTACAATTCAACAAGTTAGACACAGAACCTCCTGTTGCAAGATAATGGATGAGAAGGGCTATTTTATACCCTGTGATTCCAGTTACCTTATAAAATGTTTTATCCCCATGTTACTGGCTATAAATGTTTCTGGAAAAAAGAAGGAAGGATAGGAGGTGAAAAGAAGCGAGTTATCAGAAAATAAGTGTGAATGTGCTAAGCCTCTTCCCTATTCCTCATTGACATCTGACAATAAGCCAAGCACATCTACCCTCCCCTTTGGGCTGTTCAGGATTAGTACAGTATCTACAGGAGGTGGGGATTTTATTGAGCAGCCTTGTTAATGACAACCTTCCTGGAAACTTTGCCAGAACCTCTGACTTGCTTCCCTCCTCCCTATCCCCCCCTTTGGAGCAATCATGCTTTATCTGCTTTTCTACATAACAACCTATGGAAATGAGCCAATGAGCCAACCATGGAAAAAATTACTCCATTTACTTAGCTCTGAACTACAGATGGCCTGGTGAACACTGTGAGCTAATGGAAAGCTAACACATACTTGCCCAGGTCAACAGCTGTTTCCATTGTCACTGTGGCCTGCAAGAAACAGGTGTACTTCATGGGCCCTTATGTATACTGCCATCTGCTCAATGGAAGTTCTTCATTTCCTTTAAATATGAGAATAGATACCAGGAATTGAAAGTGAGAGTGAGTGTACACGGACATTAACTTGACTTATTTTAGGTCCGCGTGGTTGGGGGGGCCTTCCAAATTGATTTGTGTCATGAATAAGTTGTAAGATAGCACCTCAAGCTTTCTTACCACTCTGCTATGAGGCAAACAGGCATGACATGTGCTTTTTGTGTTGCTTACAGATTGGGTATTTAAGTACTCTCATAATTCCACCACATTAACTGGCTCTGAGTGATAGTTGAGCCCTGTAGTCACGGCAATCCATCTGGCCACCTACAATCTAAACTCTGCCATATCCCCACCATGAAAACAGGGAGGGTGGGGATAAAGCAACAGGACTCTTGACTCCTTCACCCTTTTACTGTGAACTGCAGCTCCTTTCCCTGTGAATTTCAGTGTTCTGTGTACAAAGGTTTAATGCTGCTGTGGGAAAAAGAATTAAAGGACCAATCTGGCTCTGAAGGGATGTTTGACAGTTCCCCATTAATTTCTGCAGTTTAAAGGGGATCATATTGCCTATTGCCCTCAGTTTGGGCCCTTCAGTGGAAATTACAAGAAAACTAGAACAATTTCATTTAATAACCTATTAAAGGTGTTTGCTTATCTTTTGTCCTTTTTGCTCCTAGAAATATTAAGCAGGAAATCTAGTCACTGTTTTATCCTCAGAGCCTCTAATGGTGACTGGTACATACAAGATTCTGGTCCTGGTTCTACTACTGCCTAATATTGTATGATCCTGGGGAAGTCAGCAAGTCATTTAACATCTCTAGACTTGTCTTTCCCCACTTAGTATTTATTAGATCATTCGATACCACCTATGATTAATTCCATATAAGAAAAACAGTGATAATCCTTAGCCATTCCGATCCTTTTTTATTTAATTTAACTTACTGTGAGAAATCACCATTCTGCCAAAAGTAGTTGAATAGCAGAAATTTCTCATGATTTAACCTGTAATTACATATAGTTTATTCAGCATCTGCTACATGTGAGGCCTTATTGTCAGACATGGGGGATAAAAGATAAAAACCTCATTTTCATGTCTCACTTTGTAATTGGAGAAGACAAAGAATAAACAGATTAACAATTGAAAATATAATGGGTGGTGCAGTGAAGATAGCTTATAAGGAAAATAAAATAGAGACCTTCAAGATAGAGGCAAAAACTGAAAAGAAGAGGGGTATTGTGTGAAATTAACTGAGTGCTGTGACACTGCCATCTTTCCTGCCTTGGCTCCTAGAATGTCTGGCAGTGGGATGATGAGACATCAGAAAGATTAGGAGATGCTTTTCTAAAGAGTATGATCACCTCACAAGAAAAGATATAAAGGTACTAATTTGGGGTGTTCATTCACAGAATGGCTCAGCCAGATCCTGTAAAGTGAAGCCTCACCACAGGGCTTCCAAAAGAGCTTTCTGGTGGCCCACACTTAAATATGAATAGGCAGCAAAAGACTGCCAGATATTTGAGGAAAGCCACTAAACCAAAGGTTAGGAGACCAAGCCAAAAAGCGAAAATAACTTAGAAAGAAAAAAGACTCTAAGGGTTTAAATAAACCTAAAAAAAAAAAAATTCATCAGAGAGAAAAGAAATATATACTTATAAATGTTCAAAAATAAATGTAGAAGGCTGGGGTTGTGGCTCAGTGGTAGAACGTTTGCCTAGTACATGTGAGGCACTAGGTTCAATTCTCAGCACCATATATAAACAAATGAACAAAATACAGTTTCATCAACATCTAAAAAAAATTTAAAACAAAGAAAATAAAACTTTTTTAAAAGTAATAAATGTAGAGAATAAACAGTACAGTTTCCATGAAGTTTAAAAAAAAAACTTCTGGAAAAAAAAAGAAAAAAAATAATAGGAGAATTACATGATAATCTTCCAAGAAACAAGTAAGAGATATAAAAAATAGAGAAAAGTTAAGACATGAAAAGTTAGAAATAGGAATAAACTTAAAATATATAGATTTTTTAAAAGACAATAGTTCACTAGGTTAATATTCAAATGACAAATGTCTAAAAAGAGATAGAAGATAATGTTGTCAGTTATGAGAGAATCATCAGTTAAATAGTTCAAGGAATTATTGTAAAGTTTCAGAATTCTAACCACCAAGAACACTTCAAAAAAAGGGAAGAAAAGAGACTTCACCCAACAGTTATATTCGACTTTAGTGGGGAAATGACCAGCATTTCTAAGCACTAGGAGAAAGAGGACTCTGAGATGAGTCTGAGAATCTGAAGGCAGAAAGTCAAAAATTCTAATATCCAGGGACAGGAGATGGGTGTCCCAGCTCCAAGGGAGACAGCAAATTCATTTTTCTTTCACCTTTTTGTTCTATGCAATCCAGCAATGAATTGGATGCCTGTCCACACCAGTGAGGGCGGATATTTTTTACTTGGCCTACAGATTCAAATGTTAATCTTTTCTGTAAATACTCTTATGAACACATCTAGAAATAATGTTTTATCAGCTATCTAGCTGTCACTTTATCCAGTCAATTTGACACATAAAATTAATCCTCACAGCAGGCAGAGGAAGGGGAAAGATCATGTAAGTTCAATGTCTGTTCATCACTAAAATGGAAGTTGTTGTTGGGCTAAATTATACACCTAAGTACGGAGTTCTGTCCTCACTAAGCTAAAGATGAAATTGGGGTTTGTTTTTTTATTTCCTACATTCCTCCCACTGAACACTATGGTCATTTTGGTGTCATTTTTTAGTCAGCAATAAATTAAGTCTTTGGTTTTTTGTTTATATACTTGTTCAAAGAGGAGCCTTTGTTTTGTTTCGTTTTTTTTTTTTTTTAAGAGAGAGTGAGAGAGGAGAGTGAGAGAGAGAGAGAATTTTTTAATATTTATTTTTTAGTTCTCAGCGGACACAACATCTTTGTTGGTATGTGGTGCTGAGGATCGAACCCGGGCCGCACGCATGCCAGGCGAGCGCGCTACCGCTTGAGCCACATCCCCAGCCCCTTGTTTCGTTTTTTATCATTTGATATTTGCAAACTTTTGTTTCCCTCTGGGATTGTGAGCAAATGTTGACCATGGTCATATGAGATGGCGTATCTATCTAGAAAGCCCAAGCACTCCTTACCACGATTCTGGTTCCTATATGTTGATTTAATTCTAATTAAATTTTAATTTAATTTATTAATTCTAATTAACTAATTAATTAATTCTAATTAAAAGGGATGTTATAAACCCTGTTAGAGGGAACAGATATTTCCTATGTGAGAGAAAGTTGAAACCAGATCTCCTATTGCATTGAACCATGGATGCCAAATTTCTCAAATAATACATTCAAACAAGCCCTCTGAACCCCCTGGAAACAATTGTCTGACCCATTTGTAATTGATAACACTAATTTTCTTGGAGCTACACACACATACCCTAAAGCAATTTAAGATAAACAAATTTGATGATTCAGATGAAGCAATTTGTGCTTAATTTCCTCAAAGTAATACTTGAGTAAGGTCCTGATTGTAGCCTCTCATTTGATCTTTTAGTTCGTATTACCCATTTCTCTGTGAAGAATATTTCAAGAAACACAAAAGAAATCCTTCTTTTCAAACCATGACAACATATAAAGTAACATGATAAAGTCTTAAGCACCTTGGGGAAAGGTTCTTCAAGAACTTCTTTTTTTAATTGATTTTTATGACAACAGAACACATTACAATTTTTATTACACATGTACAACCCAATTTTTCATATCTCTGGTTGTATATAAAGTATGTTGACACCAATTTGTGTCTTCATACATGTACTTTGGAGAATGATGTCTATCACATTCCACCATCCTTGCTAATCCCCTGCCCCCACTTTCCTTCCCACCCCTCTGCCCTATCTAGAGTTCATTTATTCCTCCCATGTTCCCCATCCCTACCCCACTATGAGTCGGCCACCTTATATCAGAGAAAACATTCAGCATTTGTTTTTTGGGGATTGGCTAACTTCACTTAGCATTATCTTCTCCAAAGCCAGGCATTTACTTACAAATGCTATGATTTTAAAGATGCCAAAAACATGCATTAGAGAAAAGATTGCATCTTCAACAAATGGTGCTGGGAAAACTGGAAATCCATATGCAACAAAATGAAATTAAACCCCCATCTCTCACCATGCACAAAACTCAACTCAGAGTGGATCAAGGACCTAGGAATTAAACCAGAGACTCTGTGTCTAATAGACGAAAAAGTAGGCCCTAATCTTCATCATGTGGGATTAGGCACCAACTTCCTTAATAAGACTTCTATAGTGCAAGAATTAAAATAAAGAATCAATAAATGGGATGTATTCAAACTAAAAATTTCTTCTCAGCAAAAGAAACAATCTGTGAGGTGAATACAGAGCCTACATCCTGGGAGCAAACTTTTACCCCTCACATCAGATAGAGCCCTAATCTCTAGGGTATATAAACAACTCAAAAAGCTAAGCACCAAAAAAGCCAAATAACCCAATCAACAAATGGATCAAGGACCTGAACAGACACTTCTCAGAAGAGGATATACAATCAATCAACAAATGTATGAAAAAAATGTTTCTCATCTCTAGCAATTAGAGAAATGCAAATCAAAACTACTCTAAGATATCATCTCACTCCAGTCAGAAAGGCAGCTATTATGAAGACATACAACAATAAGTGTTGGAGAAGATGTGGGAAAAAGGTACACTCATACATTGCTGGTGGAACTGCAAATTGGTGCCGCTAATATGGAAAGCAGTATGGAAATTCCTTAGAAATCTGGGAATGGAGCCACCATTTGACCCAGCTATCCCTCTCCTTGGTCTATACTCTAAAGACTTAAAAACAGCATACTACAGGGACACAGCCACATCAATGTTTATAGCAGCCCAATTCATAATAGCTAAACTGTGGAGCCAACTAGATGTCCTTTAGGGGATGAATGGATAAAAAAATGTGGCATATAAGAACTTTTTTTTTAGTTGCATACAATCTTTGGCCTTCACACTTTGCCCACCTTGTGGGGGATTTGTGGATATGATAAACTCTTCCAGTATTTCAAGTGTCAGGATGGCCCTTTAAGAAATGATTGGCAGGTGGAAGCATACCCACTGGTTAATTCCAGGTGAAGAGGCAGAAAACACCCACCTGACAGCTGTTTGGGTCTCTGTGATTAGAAACATTTTTTGTTGGTTTACTCTTCTTTGATCCTTTCAGAAAATCTGAAGAACTTTCCATTTATTTGTACATTTATTATTTTGTTATTTCCAACTCCTCCACCTCCTTCTCTAACCTTCAGCACTTAAAACAAAATATTTATAATCATTTTATAGCAGTATATAAGCAAAGAATAAATGGGTTATTTTCATCTATTTGTAGTGACAATTTAAAGACTATTTTCTGCCAATTTTTTCTTGTTACACCCACGCTACCTTTACCTCCAATATGTTTTTCCTCTAAAAATGACTCCAAATATGATACAGGTGTGCAGTAGACATATACACAATTTATCAATCAAGATAAGTCAATTATACTGTGGTAAGGAACAACTCCAAATCTCAGTTGCTTAAAGCAACAAAGCTTTATTCTTTGCTTATGATATATTTTTTCATGTATCAGCTGAGGGCTCTGCTTGGTCTCATTTGGTTCTTGCCAAGAGACCCAGCCTGAGAGAGCAGCCCTTGTCCACATTACCTGTTGCCAAGTCACAGGGTAGAGACAGCACAGCAAGAAATGAACTGATTCTAAACTTCTACCATGAAGGCATATGCATCCCATTGCCATAAGTTTCTTTGGCTGCAGCAACTCACATAACCAGATTTAACTTCAAAGGGTCAGATAAATAAAATTGTCTATAAGTAGCTCACTAAATATTAGGAAACAGTTATACAGTTTATTGTACATACTCAAATACAGTGTTATAATGTATCTGCTAAGAGAGGAATTTCTGCTCTTTTTTGCTAGATGTTGTTTAGTAAAACATCTAAATCCTGAGATTCAAAGTCCCAAGGCACTGTCTCAACCTCACTATATAAGTTTGGTTAACAGTTAATGGTGTCACATTTTGTAGATAAATAAAGGTCATCATCTGATTAAATGAGTATGTTTCAGACCACAGGAAAATGTGTGACATGGTTACCAAGGTTCTTCACTTATAATGAAGCTCTGAAAATGTCACCGGGGAAACCAAGGGCCAATTTCAGGCAGGGAGAATCCATTGCAATTGTGATTGTGCAATGGTAATTAGGCAATTGTTTGTATTCGTCTTCCCTAGTTTTATAGATGTTGGGAAATGTGCTGTTTATTTTAACACAAATTCTGTGTGGCTCAGAAAGATATTTGGGGCATGCAAGAAGAATGAAATTGGAGTGGAAATAGTAAAAGAATAACTTGATATCAGGAATTATGAATTTTCCAGTGTAATTTGACAAATCAGGCAGTTTAGTCAGTTGCCAATCAAGTGTGGCTTGTATGCACAGTTTTCTCCAGTACTACCTTTCCATCCTGGTCATTTGCACAGATGAAACTCACATTATTTCTTACCTAGTCTACAGCACTATTTTTCTTTTTTACCTCCAGCTCTACTCTTTACTTCAACTTCTGAGTTATCTCACTGAGTTATCAGTCCAGTTTTGATGATAAAAGTTGTGTCATCAGAAAAGAGTTGACAGACTCCTTACCAATTACCAAATGAAGTTCAACCTTTTCTCAACAACCTGAGGCCAAAGTGCTTTCCAGTTTTTATATTCCCATGCACTGCTAAGTTTCAATAACATAAGTTAATGATACTAGTGAAATTTTCCCAGTTATAAACATCCTCTTATTTTGAAAAATATAGAAATATCCATCCTTCCCCACAAATTTAAGTCTGTCAGATTCTAAAAGATTCTTGGTAAACTCAAAACTACAGTTAGGGTACCTGATAAAAATGAAAGACAAAAACATCTGTAGTCATGACTTGATGAAGAGTTAATATATTGCATTCAAAGAAACAAAAATGGATCTCTTAAAATTTATGGCAAAATATCAGTCTCATGCCAAAAGAAGAGGAGATGATCAGATTTTTCTACAATCATAGCAAAGTGGTGAATTACATCATTGCCCAAACATGAAGATATCCTTAAAAGCAAAACTCATTTTAGACCACAGCAAGAAATCAACTGCAATTTCAGTTAAGATTTATTTAAATGCAATTTTAACAAATTGTCCCAATTGACTTGCCTGAGTAAGGAACAGTTTATACTAATGATTAGTGAGACCATTTTTTAAAAATCATAGCAGGTTATTTTGTCTATAATGTTTCATGTCTTCTCCCCTCAATCTGCTCTAGTTCTTGTGCCCACACTTTTCATTTCACTCTCCAGAAACCCCAGCTTTCTAACAAACAAATCTATATTTTCAAAATTATCTTCCTGCACTTTCTGCTCATAACCAAATTTAACTTCCCTGTGATATTTCCTTAATAGCTCCTTTTAATCCAAGTTGCATATTTTCTAATTTCCCAAATACCCTAGTATTGGGAGTAGATTCATTTCCAGACAGGTGTTTTCCTACCCTCTGTAAATCCTGGACCTGCTCGACTTCATGTCATGTAGCCTTTCCCCATTCAACCCTCTTCATTGCTGTTATAATCTGCCAACCTTCTGTACGCCATCTGTGATTTCCTTCAGACACTGTCCACCGTCTTCAGACCTCTTACTTTTTCTAACCCACAAACTCTTAGCAAATTAATTTACCTCCTATTTGGGGAAAGTAAACCATCTTATTTAACCTCAACCTCTACCACCAAATCCCTAATCTATTATTTTCTCTCCTTTGTGTGTCAATATGGAGAGGGACCTTTACCATCAAAAGCAACTCATCCATCTAAACTGAGGTTCATCTCCTCTGAAGTCTCCTTAGGGGTTATACACTGTGAACTGACTCTCTCTCAGTCTCCTTCCCTCCCCGAATCTTTTTCCCTTACCTACTGTACCCTAGAACTTAACCATATTCACCTCTTTCCTCTCAAAACTTAAAAAGAAAACAAACAAAAAACAGAATAAAACCCTCTTAACCCATAATCCTTTCCATCATCATGCTACGTCTCTCTTCCCTTCCACTGTTAAAATTCTTTTTTCTCTTTCCTGTCTTTTTTCTTTTGGATTTATTATTTCCCTACTATTCTTTATTCTAAATATGGCACCTGGACCCACCATCCAGTTGGTATTGCTCTTTGCAAGGACATCATTGATCTCTATGATAATACATTCTATGAATGCATTTGCATTCTCAGTTTATGCAATGACTCAGCATCTGTCTATGGCTTCCTAGCAAACACACCTGATGGTCCACACAGGTTCCTTTTAATCAACTTTCTTAGTCTGTGTGCCTTTCCCCTGGTTTTGGTCTGCCTTTGCTTCCAAGGGCCATTCAGAGGTCTTCCTGTAGGGCTTTGGAGTTGGTCCTATTGAATCAGTGGGATGACTCTTAAGAACATAGAAAAACAAAAAACTGACTCACATTAAGTGAGGTGGTAATGCCAAAACAGCCTCATCCGACTTCTAAGGAAGAGATCTAAAGGCCTGGAGTTATGGGCATGCTGATATGGTTCTATATAAAACCTGAGAACTTGCTCAATAATTAAGGTGGGAAAAAAACCCAATTCATAGGTAGGTCAGCTTGATATCCTGGTACAAACTAAAATAAGTTGCCCTTGCACTATATTCCACCTAGTAGGGTTCCAGTTTTAAATAGTTAGCATGCCTAATGGTTTACTTTGTGTAAGAAAATGGTGCCTTGAAGAAAGGATATACATGAACTCCTGAGCAGTGAGAAAGCCTCATTTGGAACTGGATCATTTGGACTGGAAGACTGGTAACAAAGAGGACTGGAGTGCATGGACCTATGAGAATGGCTACACAACGTGTATCATATGTTAATGTCCATCAGGAAGTATTTATATGGAAGAGGCACTATAAAACTGGTCAGAATGACTCAGTTGATTGGTAGCCTTGGCCATACCAGAGCTGGCACACACTGAGTCTTTTCACAGAATATCACGTGGGTACAAAAATAAGCTGTCCCTCCTACCAATGCAAAACTAGTTATTGCTATTGCTACATGTCCAACCTATCAAAAATAAACATGATGAGAAATATACTACTGCCTTACTAATATCTCAAATGAAGATAAACATACCATTTCATTGAAAATCGTTTTCTTTTTACCCTAGAAAATAATGATTTGTTTTGTTCAGGAAAAACATGTTTTCTGGTTATAGGTTTTCCTTCCCTCCCAGGGCCTTGGCCAGTACCCACAATTCAAAGACTCATAGAGTACTTGACTTACAGTCATAGGATCCTGAATAATACTGCCTAAGGACAAAGGGCCAAATTTATAACAAGGAATGTCACACAATGTGTTAATGAGCCTCAACCCACTGGTTCCTACACACTGAATAACCCAGACATTGCTGTCCTGGGAGAGATTGGAATAACCTCTTGAAGGCACAACTGAGGTGCCAGCTTGGAGAAGATATCCTATGAGGTTGGGGTGTTGTGTTAATTGTTGTTGATAACTTATGTCTATGGTTACTTTGTGGGGGCACATATCCAGTGGTAGATTATATGAATCCGGAAGCAAATGGGCACAATTAGAAAGAATTCATATACCCAGAGACCCACCTGTCACTTAGAAAATTTTTGCTTCTGGGAATTCAGACCTAAGACAAGTTATTATCTACTCTATGTGACAAATGCCAAATCTATTGTCTGAACCACAACTTTTCCATTAGTTCCAAATCCTAATATCTAATCACGTATCTTATATTCAAATTTAACAACTCACAAGTACCTGAAACCTAATATCTAACTTGGCACTCAACCATCTCTCTCTTCCTAGAAATGTCAATATAAGTAAGGTTGTCATCTACTCAGGACATAAACCAGAAACTTGGAGTCCTCTTTAAAATATCTCACTCCTTTATCTATCATATCCAATCAACTATCATATCATTTTACCAATTCTGTTCTAAATATTATTCCTACTTTCCAAAAAAAAGGGGTATTATTAGCATTTCAGACCAGTCCTACTGTCACCACCCAATCCTACTGCTGCCTTTTCTCCATTGGATCATTGGAATAGTTTCCATAGTACAGCCTCTCAAATGATCTCTAGTGATTCCATCTTTGGATATTCATACAGTTGTATAGCCTCTATTTTTTATTCTAAAAAATAGCATCTAGCCAAAATAATGGGATGTCACTTCCAAGAAAAGTTACTAGAAGTCTCTGAATTTCATGTTGTTTTCAGTCTTGTTTGCTTGTTCTGAGGGAAGCCAGATGCTGTGTTATGAATGAATGCTTTCTAATTGTGCCCATGACAACTGAGGGAAGCCTCTTGTAATGGTTAATGTGAATTGTCAACTTGATTGGATTCAGAGGTACAAGAGAATTAAAAGGCTTCTGGGTGTGTCAATGAGGGTGTGTCTAGGAATGATTAGCATGTGGGATAGCAAACTGAAGTGGATATCTTCCCTGAGCATGGGAAGCAATCCAGTGGGATGGTGGCTTGGATGGAATAAAAGATGGAAGAACACAGAAGAAGCAGCAGATAGATGCAAGCTCAATTCTCCTTGAGTGCATTCTTGATTGCTGTTGCAATAGCCTAGGACATCAGACTCTCACTCCTTCACTCTTCCAAAATGGACTCTGCCAGTGGTTCTCCAGGGAGTTTCCAGAAGCCTTCTGTCTCAGACTGGGGTAGCACCATTGATCCTTCTTGTTCTGAGGCTTAAATTCTTGGACTGTGTAGCTACAGGTTGTTCCAGCTCTCCAGATGCAGACGATCATTGTGAACTATCTGACTTCTGGTCATGTAAGCCAATCTAATAAATTCCCTTTCTATAATCATACTTTCTATCAACTCTGTTCCTCTAGAGAACCCTGGCTAAACACAGTCAAAGACAACAAAGAACTTCAGTTCCCAATCCAACAGCCTATAAGGAACCAAAGCCTTCCAAGAGCCACATGAGCCACATGGATGTGGAGCCTTAACCAATTGAGCCTTCAGATGTGACAGTAGATCTTGATGAGACCTTGAGCCAGTAGCACCAGGTGAGCTGTGCATGGACTCCTGAATCCCAGAAACTGTAAGAGGAGTGTTTGTTTTGGATTTGGGGGTATTTAATTACACAGCAATAGATTCTGAATATAGTTTCCTAACTAGTCTCCATCTGTGTATTCATTGTCTTCTCCAATCAATCTCCTCACAGAAGCCAGAGACTTACTTTAAAAGTAAAAATATAATTGTGTAATTTCCTATTGAAAATTTTCATATCACCTCCATTGCTATTGGAATTAAGCCCCAAATCCCTGCTCTGGCTTCAGAAACCCCCATCTTCTGGTCCCTGCTTGCTTTGGAGCCTTATTTCCCGTGGCCCATCCCTCATCTACCTTGCTCCAACCACATAGGCCTTTTTCCAATTTTTAGTGGTCATTGTTTGTTAACACATCATGTTTCTTCCTTCCCTAAACACACTGTTCTTTGTGCCTAGAGTGTGCATCCCCTTACTCTCTATCTGGCTCATTGCTAATTTTCTCTTAGATCCCTCTCAGATGTCAAAAGCCTCTGTAGTTTTTACTGAGCTACTCCAGTCTCAGTGAGCCCACCCAGCCATCCCATAATACTAACACAGAACAGACATTATTATCATCTGTGCTGCTTGACTTTTCTAATAGCCTGTAAAAGGGAAAGCAGGTGAAAAGGAAGATAAGAGGACAGAGGACATAACTCTCTTGTTCATATCTGTATCACTGGGGCTAGAACAGTGTATGGTACATGAAAATAGCTTTATTTTATGAAGAAAGGGAAGAAGTGAATAGAATTACTGATAAAAGTTTAATACTGCATTATAAATATGGTCATTTATTTTGAGTCACTTAAAAAAAGTGGAAAACATATTGAAAGGCATCCAATGTTTTATCTGCCAAATGTAAAAGACTGATTGTTCTTGTTAAAGCTTTTCTAACTTGTGACATGAATGCTGTATGGATTACAGACTTTGGGTATTCAATGCATGTGCTTGTTCAATAAGTCTTTCTCTCAATAAATATTTACTGAAAGTTGTACTGTGACAGAGAATTTCCTAGACCTTGAATATCAAGGATAGTAACAAAGTTTCTGGCCTGAGCCACATAGTGGATGGTGGTGCCTTTATTTGGGATAGGAAAGAATAGGGAGGGGCAGATTTATGGAAAATGCAAAAATACTTTTAATAAATAAAAAGCATTATAAAAGCACTCATTATTGTTTAACAATCATCCTTATTATTTCTAGTATTGAACCAAAATGTTTATCAGTTTTAAGAAATTAAATTCAGAGTCCTGAAAAAAATGTCAAATCAAAAGACCAGACATCTAGCTGTGGCTGCTTAGCTAAATAGCCTTGAGTAAACTCCCTCTTTTCTCTTGGCCTCACATTGTTCATTTATAAGATAAGGTCTAAATGTCATATTAGCTTTCTTCTGGCCTAAAAATTCTATTTGTGTGAACATTCTCAAAAGGCAGGAATCTAAATTCTATACGTGTATTCTGTTTTCATGGGTGTTTTAAGAGTTTTGAAGAGAATGACTAAGCAGTTGCAAATACAGAGTGCCCATGACCTGGCACTTCTACCCTAGGTATTTATTCAAGAGAAATGATAACTAATGCTTAAAGAAAAACCTGCCTGTGAATGCTTATACTAGCTTTATTAATAATCATCAAAAACTGAAAAAAAACCAACAATCCCCCAACCAGTGAATGGATAAGCAGACTGTGGCATATCCACAGAATGGAACACTATCCAGCAGTTAAAATAACAAACTAATGATACATGAAACAACATGGATGAGTTTCAGATGCACTATGCTAGGTGAAGGAATCCAGACTCAAAAGGTATATTTTATTTATTTATTTATTTTTATTTATTTAATGTTCCAGAAAGGGCAAAACCATAAGGCCAGTGAACAGATAAATAGTTTCCAAGGGATGGGATGGGGCAGTGGTTTTCTACAAAGGTGTAGAACAAAGGAATATTTTGGGGTGATGGAACTTTACTGGATTGGGGTGGTTTTATACAACTCTATTCATAATTTGTTAAAATTCAATGAACTGTTTGCCAAAAGAAACGAATTTTACTGAATGCAATGTTTTTAATGATAGAAAAAAATATATAGTGAGTCCTAAAAGATGTTGTACCATGTGCTTACACTGAGTTAGGAAGAGCAAGCGAAAGGGAAGATAAAAAGAGAACAATTATAATGGGCCTGATGCTAAGGCAAAAGCCCCAATAGGCCCAGAATCAATATACAACCTCATTCACCTGTAGTCCCTTTTCCTGGCAGATTTGCATCAGTAAAATGGTACAGTCCAGGAATTCACCCAATACATTTATTAAGCAAGCATAGATTAAGGACCCTATAGGTTAAAAAGCTCTTTGTGGAGAAGAAAATTAGTATAAATCTGGAGGTCACTGAAGCTTGTCGAAACCACCAGAGCCAGTGAGACTAGAACAACTCATTGTTCCATATCATCTCCCACAGCAATAGCAGGTTGATTGAATCTAAAAGAGAGAGGTCAGAATTCTAAACTGGAAAAGAAAGTAATTTGCAAAATACAAATTGCATTTCATTTCTCTATCCTTCTCATATACATAAGCACATCAGGCCAGAGCAGCCCAACAGAAGAGAACAAGGCTGTTGAGCTGAGCATCTGTGTTGAAATGCTGACCCCTTGTGTCTAAAAGACGTTAAATCATGGGATTCAGTGATCAGCCACTTAACCTGATTTTTCAGCTGTGTTTGTGTAAATGATAATAAAAGAACCAATACAAACCATTTCCAATATAATTCAACCTGGGAAATCATGCCTGGCTCAAAAGATATATGTTGGATTTGCTTCCATTGACCTCAGCCTACCTGCCACCCACTTCCTAAGTTTTAGTCACCTGTTCCATTTCTCCCAGGGGAAAAAAAAAATCATCAAAAGCAAATTAAGCCAGCCTATAAAAACCAAGCAAAAAATAAATAAATAAATAAGAACATGAAGAAAAAGTAAAATATGCTTAACTTCTCATTAGGTCACAGTCCAATTAGACTATTTGCTCAGCCTGCAACCTGATTCTCATTCATTCTAATCTGATTTTTTTTTCATGGGATATGGCAGCTGTTTGCTTTCATGGTTAATACATCAGTTTATACCTCATACCATTTTACTGATAGCTTGGAGAACAAACGGGATTAACATTCAAAAATGAGAACTATTGTACATGAGGAAAATCATATGGGAGAAATTGTCCAATCTTGCATTTGTGTATATATTTGTTTGTTTTTTTTAAAGAGAGAGAGAGAGGAGAGAGAGAGAGAATTCTTTTTAATATTTATTTTTTAGTTCTCGGCGGACACAACATCTTTGTTGGTATGTGGTGCTGAGGATCGAACCCGGGCCGCACGCATGCCAGGCGAGCGCGCCACCGCTTGAGCCACATCCCCAGCCCCATATTTGTTTGGATTATATGCTATAAGAGAATAATCTTCCATTGTCTTTCCACCCTAATACTGGCTTCTTTCCTAGGTATACTATCTCACCAGCAGAAAGTGTCTATGACTCCTCTTCAATTTTTTAGGGCTTGTTGTTCTGACCTTAATCTTGTCCCCTGGTCACATTCCAAAGTACTTGAAATGTGGTTTTGCCTTTAAGCTACTACCCTGACAAAGGCAGAGCTATTAGTTCTATTAAGGCCACAAGAGTAAACTGTAAAGCAATATTCATGTGCAGGTTTCAGTCCAAGTCTTCAGTCAGTCATTAATTCATTTAATGAATAAGTTTTGAGCACTCATTTCTCCAGGTGCTAGGATGAATAAACAGAAATCCCTACCTTCACAGAGCTCACATTCCAGCTGGAGAGACAGTAATAAATTTAGAGCAAATTAGTAGATTATAGAACACAAAGTAGCAAGATAGGGTAGGTCAGCAGGAAGAGTTACGGTTTTAAATACAGCATTGTATTAAATCTGAGATATCAATATTTGTAAATCATGCAATTATTTTGGGGACCACTAAGAAAACTAATGTCAATTAAGTTGTGCTTCATTCCCTAAAATAACAGTCTTGCTGCTTTTAGAAACATTCATTTCTTCTCAGGGACTGGCAGTTTCTTCCTCTGCTTTCAACTACGACACTTAGCAAATTATAGGCCATACTTCATGTATCTCTCAAGCAAATGAAACTCAGCTTTTTCTACTCTGGGGCAGCCTCCTTATGTAAAGCACCCAGTTGTTGCTTTAAAGGGAAGTCAAGAAAGAGTAATGTAGTAGCATCATTACTGTAAAAGCTAAAGGATATTTTAACTCTCCCCTCCACCCTACCAAAGGGGAAAAAAAAAAGTAGAAAGGACCTAATTTAAAATATAAAACAAAGCTTAACATAAAATATTTAGTATCTTTTTAAAAAAAGTAATAAATTATCCTGATTTTCTTGTCTTATGAATAATTATAGTATTTATTTTGTCCAGGTGAAATCCATTTGACAAATTGCAATCTAGATCTGAGGTCTTCTGAGGACTTCAAATTATTCACTAGTTTACCCTCAAAGAATTTTCAAAATCTGTGTGTGCCTTATTTTTTAACTGAAGTTAAGATTTTCACCATCATTTAAATAATTGCAAATGATGTATGGGTGTGTTGTAAATGTTGCTATTTTAAAATAAAACTGTCAGAGCTCTTTTTAGAGATAGGGAATTGTGATCATTCTTCTAGTGACAAAATATTTGCTTCAAAACCAAATGTAAGATCATTGCCCTCTTCCCACGCCTTTCTTCACACACAATAACTTTTTGTCTCAATGCTCACAGTATCATAATTTTTAAAGATATTTTAAGTGGTAATGAAATCAACTCATGCAGTACCCAAAATGCACTTAACTCAGTGAAGCAATGCTAATGTGAGCAACTACAACCATGGTTCTGTGGGCTCAGGGTATTGGTAGTGTGGCCAACGTGATGAGAAACACATTCTGTCTTCAGAGATGTGGGAATATAGCAAATGTATAGCTTAGCATTAAGGAGACACTGCTGGTTGATCTCCTTGAGAGAGAAAAACATGCTATGAGGAAAGAGATAATCTATGCCAGAGAGAGGAAGAGAGATATTAATTCAGTCTTATTGATGTGTCTAACTGCCTTTCTGTTCTAGAATTAGAAATTATCCTTTAACAAGTCACCCAACATACCTGAAATCTGGGGCTGTCTTAAAGGAAGGCAGCCAGTGGAAAGCCAGGTCACAATGGGTCTCCTAAGGACTGTAGTTTCTGAAGCTGTCTTCCCAGGTCAGCAGCATTAGCCTCACCTGAGCACTTCTTTGAAATGTAGATTCTCAGGTCTCAATCTAGGCCTGCTGAATCAGAAGGTTTGGGGGTGGGTTCAGCACTCAGTATCTTAGCAAGAGCTCACAGATAAATTCAGTTATTCCATTCATTGCCTGTTATCCTATTTGTTTGTGTCCACATCTAAATGTCCAGCAGGCTCTTCTCAGGTGTATTCACCTGAGAAGAAACCCTATGTATCTGCTTGAGCCAGAATGTCCAGGACAGCACTCTTTAAGGTCATCCCAGTGGTGGCAGCAACAGTTCCAACTAGCAAGAATTTCTAAGAGGAAGATAGATCCTGGGGAATGAGAACCCTGGATTCAGTTCAGTCTCACATGAACAGTGGTACACTACCACGCTTGTTGTTAAGCTTAGGGGATTTGAGTTGGTTTTACTGAGGTATTATTTTCTAAGGGGAAGGTAATTTGGGGTTGGAAGAAGGTGTTAATAACACTACATCCCTTCACAATCAGATCTTAAATTATACTACAGAGTTATAATAACAAAAAGGCATGGTATTGGCAGAAAAATAGAATTGAAGACTGAAGGACTTAAAATCACCATACTACAGTGATTTAGACACATCAGTGTTTCTAGTAGCTCAATTCACAATAGCCAAGCTATGGAACCAACATAGGTGCCCTTCAACAGATTAATGGATAAAGAAAATGTGGAAAAAAAATACACACACACACACACACACACAATGGAATATTAACCAGCCTTAAAGAAGAACGAAATTATGGCATTTAGACCAGTAATGGATGGTGCTAGAGAATATCATGCTAAGTAAAATAAGCCAACATCCAGGACAGCACACACACAAAAAAACAAAGGCCAAATATTCTCTCTGATATGTGGATGCTAACCTATAACAAGGGAGGCAGGGAGGGGAAGTATAGAAGTTCACTGGATTAGACAAAGGGGAATGAAAGAAAGGGAGAGGGATGGGAATAGGAAAGAGTAGAATGAATTGGACACAACTTTCCTATGCTCCCATATGAATACACAACCCGTAAACTCCACATGATGTTCAACCACAAGAATGGGATCAAAATTGTCATGGTTGCACCCCATGCATGCACCCTACTGTGATGTATATCTAAGAACAACAACAACAAAGATACCACGACATCATAAGAAGAAAGAAACTTCTTCCTTTCTAATTCTCCCATATATCTCATTATGCCTAGAGAAAGTCACCATTCAGTATCTTTGACACATCTCTAACACTTAGGCGAAAAAGAGAGAAACAAAGAGAAAGCCATTTAGCCTCAGGGCCTTTCAGGCTCAAATTTCTAGCTAGAATTGAATATTAATTGCTTGGTTTTGCCATTATTTCTTTTTGTGGTTACCATCTACTATGGCAAAATCACTGGTTTTCCATTTGTAGACATTATCAAATATAAAATTATCTTATATAAAATCTATATAAGTGAAAGATGCATCATTTGAAAGAAAAACATTTATAAAATTATAGTAGAGGTTATTTGAGGATATGGTATGTAAATGGGAACCACTATATTAAGGAAGACTGTGGGTTGTTACCTAGGCATTTACACTGAAGAGACTTCAAATTCAAAAAGAAAATTATTATTCCTAATTTAACCTTCAAACTCTCTTTCAGTAAAGCTTATACATAGTACCTTGGGTATGACTTAATCTTTTATAATCACTTTTCTCTTTTTTCCATGTTGTCTATTGGTACATTTTAATCATACATAATGGTGGGATTTGTTGTTACATATTCATGCATGCACAAAATATAAAAATATAATTTGGCCATTTAATTCCCCAGTTTCCCCTTTCCCTCTCTTCCTTTCTTCCCCTGGTCCTTTTGTCCATTTCCTCTATATTTGTCCATTTCCTTCAATTTTCATGAGATTACCCCCCCACACACACTTTTATTTTCCTTTTTCCTATCTAGCTTCCACATATAAGAGAAAACATACAACTCTTGCCTATCTGAGTTTGGCTTATTTAGCTTAACATAATGTTCTCAAGTCCCATTCATTTTCCTGCAAATGACATGATTTCATTATGACTGAATAGAACTCCATTGTGTACATATACCACAGTTTCTTTTTTTTTTAAAGAGAGAGACAGAGAGAGAGAGAGAGAGAGAGAGAGAGAGAGAGAATTTTTTAATATTTATTTTTTTAGTTTTTGGTGGACACAACATCTTTATTTTTATCTAGTGCTGAAGAACGAACCCAGCGCCCCAGGCATGCCAGGTAAGCGCGTTACCGCTTGAGCCACATCCCCAGCCCCCACATTTTCTTTATCCATTCTTCCATTGATAGACACCAAGGTTGTTCCATAGTTTGGCTACTGTGAATTGTGCTACTCTAAACATGGATATGCATGTATCACTACAGTATGCTGATTTTATTTCTTTAGGATAAATACCAAGGAGTATAACCACTGATCTTAAAATAAAAAACAAATGAACCAAACAGAAAGAGATATAACAAAGATTTTTATAACAACTTTAAGATTAAAAACTAAAAAAAAAAAAAACCTTAAATGTACAGTAAGTCATGTTTTCTAATGACAGGACAAATAAAAAGATATAAATTTCTCTCCATTACAGGTGACAATTAAATGCAAAATAATTCCCACTGATAATCATGATTATTTATATGCTGTACACATATAATACTTCTGTATATAATTTGTAGACATTTGGATTTAAGAAAATACTGTTTTATTAGACCCTGGGTACACAATTTTTCTACTAAACTATTTCTATTACACCCACCCACCTTATCACTTCAAATGTACCTCAAGACTATTCACTGATGTTTCCCCAGGCATAGGTAGTGATGGTAGATTTGGGATATAAATTACAAACATTCAGTTATTTTCCACTATTATTTTTTCAGTAATGAACAGTAATTTTAGCATATAGATTAGTAGGTATAATTTATGTTCATTTCTAATTAGAAAACTGTCATGACATATACTTACTAGAGCTTAGAGCAAGTCTTCTCTGCTTCCTGACTGTTTACTGGCTTTGGAAGATGTGAGAGTTTCTTATAAACCAAGCAAATGTTAATAAAAGGGGCAGTGGTACCATCTTCCTTTGAAGGGTAATGCTTCAATGAGGAAAGGTCATGCAACTAAGGTAGATAACTTTGGCCCTTGGTAACCAAAGTGGCTGGATTTTCCTGTTTCTCTTATTGTCGCTTGAGTGAGTAAACACATTATGAATGTCACTAGATTTCAGAGACTGCTAAGAGTCTTCAAGCTGATTCAGTTCTTACTAACCAACCCCACAGTCCCAGAGATTCATTGCCAAGATGACTGAGTTACTAACTCATTAAAAATTAACAGAAATAAAGTTGAACAGACTGGTGCTACTCATAACATGCTAACCAGCAGGGGAGTGTTGAGGGCAGAGTGGCTCATTGCTTTCAGTAACAAGCTCCTTCCACACAAGGACCTGAGCTGAAAGGGAGCTGTTTGCCGGAGGCATCTAGAGATAAATGCACACTCCTGTAGAAAATGTTCTAGATCCTGGGAAGACAACAGCACAAATTAGATAATATTATGTCCTTGTTAAATCTGTACATAATTTGTGTTGCAAAATATAACTTGAGGCAAATAGCAAAAACATAGCTTGGCTGGATTTTCTTCTTTCTGTTAATATTGACTATTTAAAAAATGAAACAAAAAACTTCACTAGTGGTATTTTCCTGTTAAAGTCTTTCTTTTTCTTTCTTTTTTTCCTCCCACTACTGAGGATTGTTTCCAGGGGCACTCTATCACTAAGCTACATTCCATGACCCCCTTTTTTTTTTTTTAAAGAGAGAGTGAGAGAGGAGAGAGAGAGAGAATTTTTAATATTTATTTTTTATTTTTTTAGTTCTTGATGGACACAACATCTTTGTTGGTATGTGGTGCTGAGGATCGAACCCGGGTCGCACGCATGACAGGCGAGCGCGCTACCGCTTGAGCCACATCCCCAGCCCCCATGACCCTTTTTGATTTTTAATCTTAAGGTCTTTTTAAGGCTGAGCCTGACCTCAAACGTGTGATCCTCCTGCCTCAGCCTCTTGAGTCATTGAGATTAAGGGCATGTGACACACCATAAAGCCTTTCTGTGATACTGTCCATGTTAAATGGTTGTGAGTGTACCCAGTCTTTGGAGATTGAAGGAGCCCACTCTACAGAGCTTGAAGACTTTTGTCCCTTTTCATCTACAGCTTTCTGTCTTTAGTAGGACCCTGGGGAGATTTTCATATAGTCATGCTAGGGAGCTGCCCACACTCAGTTTGCTGGTTTTCCTTAGTTCTTTGTAGCGTTAAGTCCAGTGAGTCACCTACCATCTCTACCTGCAAATCAGACATAGAAGTGTATGTGCTGGCAACATTTAGTCCTCCTCCAAGGATGAGGACTGGTATGTATTTCTGCATTTGACAAGGGCATCTTGTATTGCTTGCCTCCATACCTGTAACTTCAAATTTTATGATAAGTGTTCGTGTCACTTAAACTATATGACTATGTGTCTCTGATAAGACAAATCTGAACCTTTCTATACTTCCGGGTTTTCCCCTACTCACCGTGTGATTCACACTTAGTCACTTAACTTCCCTGCTCTATCATTTCTTCTCCATCATGTGCACTGTTGGAACCACTAACCAGTAAAGAATAATACCTTGATTTTACAAAAGGCTAACCTTCCAAGGCATGGGAGTGAGCTTCACAAACCCCAGGGATGAAGGTTTTATTATGCGTGCTGTTTTTACATTTGGATTCTGTTTTACAGATGCAGCTACAAGGTACAAGATGTTTAAATAATTTATTGGGATAGTATGTTATCATATTTTATTTAAAGCATGTTATCAAAAGACTCTGGTGGTTCTCTTCTGACACAGGCTATCCAAATCAAGTTGCATGGCTAAAGTACTTCACTGTAGTACTTTGGAAGTAGTCAACCATGTTAGTAATCACCAGGAAAGCCAGAAACCTGGCCTCTCATTATTTTAGCAGGTGCTGGGAAAGATATTTTGTTACTTTCTTCCTAAAATTGCTTTTATTTCCAGGATAAATTCAGGTTCTGTCCCTGTTGATGAAGTTTCGTAGTTCCCACAGCATATACACAGCCGGCCACTACAAACAAACAAAAAAAAAAAACCAAAGAGCTGGAATGGCACAGAGATCAGGACAGAAACATGATAACTGGCCTTGCCAAGGTGCAAAGGTCAGAGTTGAGCACTCCAGGAGCCAAATCTCTGAGTCTCTAGAGTACAAACAGCCAGGCAAAAGTTCTCCCTGGAACAGAGTGTTCTGCTGCATTTCCAATAACCCCGCCTCTGGGCCTCTGGGCCTCTGGGCAGGGCCTCCACTGCTCACAAAGCACCTCTTCCCCAGGGCTCACCTCTAGGAAGAGGACAGAATAGACTCCAGAAAAAGCAGCAAGACCATCACCAAATCATATTTATACAGACCGAAATTGAATCTCTCTAGACTAAAATCTCAGAGCAGTTGTCTTTGTGATATGATCGACTCAGAGTGCAATACTTTTTATTATCTAAATATTCCTATCAGGCCCTGAGACTTGCCCATGTTGTGGCCATACCCAGTGAAATTTGTAACTTCTATTAATTAACAAGGGTTACAAAGGAAGAAGGATAATCAGTGAAGCAAAGCATGAAGAGAGCAGAAATAAAATAGCATAGGAGAGCATACACATTAGGTCATAAAAGAAAGAACTACATAAAACCAAGCAGAGTCTTACCCTCAAATATTTGAAACTGAAATTTGAAATGCACAAATGATTTGAGATGCAAGAGCAGAATAAAAAATAGATCCTTTTCCCTTTCTTTTGGTTTCTCTTTCAGTGTTTCAGCCTAATACTTATTAGACGATACTGAAAATTTCTTAATGATTGTTTTATAACAATTTTTGTGATACAATTTTCAGAAATAAAAGAATATTATCAGTGATGTATACAGTCCTTTCATTTCTCATTTGAAACTTACTTCCTAGCTATGCCTCTAGCAAGGAATTCAGAATAGATGAGGCTGAGACAATAAAGAAAAGAAAAAAATTTTAAAGTTTCCTTAGCTTTGGAAGCATAAGAAACAAAGTTTCAAGTACTAATTTCTTGTATGTTCGTATAATGCTTGGACTACTTTCTTGGTTATATCTCTCTGATAATTCCCAGAGAATTTTGTAAAGTCATAGGCAGTAAGCTAATCAAGAGAGCGGTAAATGATTGAGTTTATGTCAGAAATCTGTTCCAAAGATTTTTAGATCCTGAGAAAAAGATTTGATCTCTCCAGGTTGCTCTTTTTCCAAAAGAGAAGGCCAGCACTGAACTTAGCAGTATCTTTCCTCTATGGAAGAAAATGTCCAAAAAAGACCTTATACTACATAGAAATGAACATCATGAGCATAGTATGCAGATGTGGAGATTTATATCACAGAAGATCCACCAGCATACCCACAGGAATGAATACATCATCTCCAGTGGCTGTGTTTCTGGTTCTGTGACATCTTTCTCCCAGGGTAACTATGGTCATGAATGTTATCTGAATAATTTTTACCTTTCTCTGAATAACTAGAAAAATCTCAGGAGTCCATTGACACACTAAGATGATAAAGTATGTAAAATGCAAATTTATATAGTCTTATGGTTTGGCTATGGGGTGTCTCCCCAGAGTTCCTGTGTTAATGCAGAAATGTTCAAAGGGAAATGATTAGATCATGCATGAGAGCTGTGACCTAATCAGTCCATTCTAGTTTGAATGGACTGGGAGGTAATTCTAGACAAGTGGGGCATGGCTGGAAGAGATGGAAACTGGGGTATTCCCTGAAAGGGTGCATCTTTCCTGTAGCCCCTTCCCTCACCCCCACTCCATGCTTCTGCTTCCTGGCTGCCGTGTCTTGAACAGCTTCCCTTTGCCATGTTTTTCCACCATGATGGTCTGCCTCACCATGGGCCTAGAGCAACAGTCTGCACACCCGGGTCTAAAGCTCTGAAACTGTGAACAAACATAAACTTTTCCTTCTCTAAGTTGTTCTTTTTGGGTGCAATGTAATGTAAAGCAATGTAAAGCTGACTTTACACCGGGTGCAATGTAAGTCAGCAATGTAAAGCTGACTAACAGGATCAATTGCTATTATATAGCTATACAGAGATTATAGTTGGTTCTTATCAAATGAAAGACTCCCATTTCCTTCTCTTGGTTGAAAACAGGAGAGGGGAAATCAGGGTAAATGGATGGGGCTTGCACTAGAGCTTAACAGCAAATTAAAATGTGTGTGTGTGTGTGTGTGTGTGTGTGTGTGTGTACTCATTGCTGCTTTCATATTGGAACAGACTCTGGAAACCCCAGAGTAAGTTTTACTTTTCTTTTAGCTCAGTTTTAGTTTTAGGTTTTTATGGTGTCAGGTTCAAATTTGTCATTGTTGCAAACGCAATTTTTTTTTCATATACTCTTCATTTAATATTGTAGAGACAAATGTAAACTCATGATTTCTGCAAAATAGCTCTTAACTTAGTATAACATATTTACTGGGTTAATGAAACTCTTCCCAGATTTATTCTCTGAATATTCTTTCTGATGATTCACAGTTTGGGGGTGATATTTTCCACTCCTTGATGCATAGGTGAAAGATCTAAGTCCTCAGATAGCCTGAGGACCAGGACCAGAACTAGTCTCTGAACTCCAAATCCAGTGCTCTTTGAGGTACATCATTTGCTTCCTACTGAAGCACTACTCTTTTTCTTTTCTAAAACACTACTCTTGAAGTCAATAAAAAAGTGTTAATGATCTTCAAAGCCAGGTTGAGACAAATAGTAATGGTAAAGGTTTTATAGTAAAACCTCACACAAGAGACTGCAGAACTCCTTGCAGTGTGGCTTGGAAATGTGTCTTCCAGTGGAAGGCACTAGAGGGCAGTGCACTCTTCAGAACACATTGGGTCTAGACGAACTTCTGGAAATGAGAAGCTACATTGTTTGGCAGACTTATTAACAGCTTTAAAAACAAACAGGACATATAAATAATATAGGCCTAGTACCCTTTTTGGCTGTGTTGCTGGAGAACACAACTGAATAGGTATTTAGCTGTAGGCCTTTTCTTCTCTCCATCCCTAGGCATAAAGATAAAGATATATATATATATATATATATATATATATATATATATATATATATATATATATATATATATATATATATCTCAGTTGGCTGGGGATGTAGCTTAGTGGTAGGGCACTTGCATATATGAGACCTTGAGCTCAAACTCTAGTACCATTACAAAAAAAAAAATTAGTAAAGTGGAAGCAAAGAGCAGAGAATAGAATGTTAGCAGAAAATTACTGCTGCATGAGTCTTGCTGAAGCTTAAATGAGTGGTGAGGAGTGGCAGGAACCAAAGCTTAAGGGTGAGCAAGGGACAGTCACAGAGGGTGTGCATGCTGAGAAAGAGGTTACACTTCTGTGTGAAGATTTAGAATAGCTTTAGCTAAGAGGGACAGAGATAGATTTACACTTTATACTTATCATTCAGGAAGCAATGAAGGGGAGCAAATCTAGAAACCAAGAGCTGATTAGGAGCCTGCTATACTGGTACAAATAAGAGAAGGTACCTTTGAGATAGTGTATTGGTGGTAAGGAGTAGAGTATTTGAGAAACACACAGGAGGAAAAAACATCAGGATCTGATGATCAGTTGGATGAAGAGATGGATGAAGAGATTGAGGAAGAGAAAAAGTCAAGGCTGACATTTTATAACTTCAGTTACTGGGTTAAAAAAAGTGACACATAAATAGGGATTGGAGGGAAATGCTACATTTGGGTTTTGAGGAATAGATTCAAAAATATCTAAAGAGTACCAGAGCAAAGATGACTAGCAGGTGATGAAATTGTTGAGTCTGAAGCTTGCAGGAATAGTCTGAGTTGGGATTGAATGAGTGTCATTAGCATACAGGTGGTAGTTGAAATGCTGAGAGTGGATAAATTCACCCTTGAAAAGTTATCAGAACTGAGAAGAGCAGTGGACTGGTGGGCTGACAACAGACACCTGGGTACCCAGTATGTAACTGGTGGGTGAAGGGAGAGGAGCCCAAGGTTTAAAAGGAACAGAAACAAGACAAACCAAGAGAGTATAATACTGTCAGGGACAGTGGAGCTTATAATAAACACTGCCAAATGCCCTGGAAATGCACAGCAAGACAACAACTGAAAAATGTACATTTTACTTTAGAATTAGAAGAACTCAGGTGGCCCTAACAAAAATAGCAGGCAGACTGCAGGGGGTGCAGAGTGAATGAATGGCACATGAGTGGTTACTCTTTTAAGATGTTTGGATGAAATAGAAGAAGAGGCAGGACCCTCTCAAGGGGACAGGTGTCAAAGGTAGACTCACTTTTTCACAAATGGGAGGGAAACTAACAAGTTTAGTCTGAAGGGTACATATCCCTGCAGGAGCAAGGTTAAAGTTTCAGGAGGGAGGATGACTGGAGTCAGCTTGGAACAAAAGGGGACACCAAATCTTTTAAAACTGGAGTAAGACAATGAGGGGTGTGGCTGCATCTCAGATTTCAGGTGTGGGGAGGCAAAAAATTGAAGGAGCACTCAATTGTCTCTGTAGCAGGATACCTTGTTGAGATATCATTTTAGATTACTCTTAATATCATAGTCTGGTATAAGACTAATCTTTCTACAGCATATTATAGTAGAATGGACAAGTCAGCCTTTGTGCTGTGAGCTCCTGGTCTTGAATCTAAAAGTGAAGATAACTTTCGTGTTTCTGGACAAAAAATGAGTTTGGGGGATACCAGAGTAGGAATTCCCTCCTGGCTTTTGTTTAAAGTATTATTTAATCAGAATTCTATAAATAGTCCTCACTATACATACAACATGACTATGTTCATACCTACCCAAGGAGATAGAGGAAGTATTGAGATTGAAGGAGATGAATGATAGGACCCTGGGTTGACTTTTCTGAGACAGCAAAAGTGGCCAATGGCAACAAGTTGTTCGAGTGGCACACAGCCAGGCCTTCCAAGCCATTTCCTAAAGATGGCAGGACCTCTGAAGGGCTGGCACATGAATGTTAAGGGTCCTGAGCTCTCGGTCATAAGCACCAGGGCACCTTCCTCATGTTGCACCAGGGATGAAATAGGGATAGGTGGGCTTTGGAATGGAGCCTCAAGCCTTTGAATAGATGTTCTAGCCTGGACAATAAACAAATTAGCAATGACTGTAACAGGCTGGGAAAGGGAGGTCTCTCCCCCAATTTTCTCCTCCAGGGATGCCTACCAGTCCCTGGAGAGCAGAGCCTGTAATAATGATTACTGAGCATTGGCACTCTGAAGAAAGAATTTTGAACTTGAATTTTTTTAAAAAAATGAGATATGACATTTTTTGAACCTGAGTATGTTGAAGAGACTTCATCCTTAACACATGCCAATTTTCTTGCTGAGGCAAAGCTACACCGCTTCACACATATCTTACAGACAAGTATAAGTAAGACTCAAAGAGGCTGAGTTTTGCAACTAAAACCACACAGCTCATCAGAGCTTTATCTTGTTCTCTCTTATTCTGTGCTAGTTAAAATAGGTGCCCTTTCCAGTAGCTGCCCACCTGAGCAATCACAGCATGATGTCCCTTCCTCCTCCTCTGCTGTTGCTCTACACAGAAGTTGCCTTCACTTCAGGCCTCACCACAAAAAGCTTAGACTCTCCAGCTGCCTCCCCACAGCTAACCTTTGGCCACAGGAAGGAAGAATCTTAGCTTTGGACCATTTCCTGGCCCCACCTGACACCTGGATGCAGTCCCAGCCAGAACCAAGAGGTGTGCCCTGTGCAGGTAAGAAGACAACAGAAATCAAAGGACTGAGAAGACCCATGGGTTTGTTTTCCCTACCATCCATTCCATTTAGACAAAAGGCAACAGAGGCCTCCCAGCAGGCCAGGAGCTGACCCAGTCCCTTAAGACACTACATCAACAGGAAAAGGCTGCTCCTAGTTTTTCAAAGTCTTTTCCAAACACACAGCTCCTCATCTGACTATGCAGAGAACAGCAGAAGCTTCCCCTATTAAAACCCCCACTAAGAACACCTCGTATGGGTCATTCTAACTCTGGCACACGCACAATCCTGGAAGTGCAGACAGAGGCATAAGAGTCCTGAACTCTTGTCCCCTGTTAACTGGGTCACCACTTCATGCTGAGGGAGGAGGAGGGGACAAGAAACATTTGCACTTAGCTGATGGGCTATTAATGGAATCAGGGAATGTCAAGTAGAGAAGCTATAAAAACACAAGGGCTTCCCCTATAAAATTGGCAGCCCAAGACCCAGAACCTTCAGAAATGAAAGGCAAATGACAAGGAAAGCAGAAAGTCACACACTGAGTGATATGGCCAAAAGGAAACTACGTGGCTGTGCTCAAGGTATAGATGTTGCCTGAATCAGGATCCCTAGTCAGATGGGGAAGGAGAACCTGGGTGGCTGTTCACACACCAAATCCCAGACCCTGTAGGGGAGGCTGTGGGGCAGCGAAGCAGGTGCCTATGGAACTCCTCAGGAACTTAAACAGTGCCAGCAGTTGGAAGTCTTCAAGAAGACTACCCCCCTCACTTCTCATTTCTAGATTTTCATGCCATTGTTGCTCTGCCCCCAAATCTGGCACACACTCTCTGCAGAATTGATTTTCAGAGTACATAATCATCTTGACTTTAGCAGTTTATATGTTAATTTGTATCCTCACCCACTACTGACAACAAACAATTCTAGTTGTCTATTTATGATTAAACAATTTATTCATGTCAGAAAAAAAAGTCCAAATTGATTTAAAGAAAACCACCCAAGCAAAATTAACCAAGGTTATATGCAATAGCCTTCCATCTGGGAAGAAGCCCAGGATACTCCCAGATAAAAGAAGCAAACTCAGCTGCAATCAACTCTGTCTCAACATGAGGATGAAAGAGAAATGGAAACTTAAAACACTGTGTTGTGATAAACTGTGAGTTCTCCTTCCCTGCATGGATACCCTGAAGGTTTGCAGTTTGGGTTTGTAGGGGAGGTGGTGTTGTTTTTAATCGATCTCTTGGCTAAATTTTCCTGACAGTCATATTTTATTTCCTTACCTTACACTGGGGGACCCTGACGCCTCCTTTATCCCAGATCACTGCCGGGACCAGTGATTACGTGAGCTGTGAAGGGCTTCTGGCTCCTAATGAGACCTCCTACAGAAGGATCTGCAAAGCTACAGGAGTGACTCCTGCACCTTTTGCCAATGTCATGTTGACAACGTGACATAAAACACACTTTAGCCTACAAATGATTGTATTCTTGTCTTTCCTCTTCATCTCATCATCATTTAAGGCTGAAAAAGCAAAACCAGTTAGACAAGGATTTAATCCATAGTAATCTCTGCATTGAAAACCCTTCCAAATCAGTGACATTTCTGTCTACAAACCCACCAGGCAGGGACAGTAACTTGACTCAGTGCCAGAATAAAGTTGAGATTCAGTAAATATTTAATGTTGTCAATGAAATAATTTCTTTAAATTCTGACCTTTGATTCAGCTAGTTTCTTTGCAGAAGGTAAATAGAAGCAAGAAGAGGTAGGACTATTTTTGTCCTGGTGAGCACATAGAAATAAGAGAAATAAGCCGCAATAAAACACAAGCAGTGATCAAGCTGAAAAACAAGAATGACTTGGCAATTTGTTTAAAAGAGATGAAGGTTTGTTTTTTTTTAATCAATTGACCAAGTTTATTAATGCTATTGGTGTAGTCTATGCCTGTGTCTCTTGGTTGCATAATTAAGAAGTGTGGGATCCCGTATAATTACCCTTCTGTCAACTCCCACCTCCCCCCTTTGGTTTGTTTTTATGGTGTTCTGCATGTAAACAAGAGAATGGGAATGAAACATATGACCCAGCATGCAAGGGAAGAGAAAAGAGAAGTAAAAGTGGAATCACTAGAGCTGAGTTTGTGTCTTTCTCCAATTTACAACTGGAAGGTTTTATAATCTGGGGCAAGCCACTTCATCCCCCGGGCTCTCAGTTTTCATGTAAAATAAGATAGTAGAAATCTTGAGTCATGATTTCCTAGGCACAAGTCCACAGTTCTGTAAGGGTTTTACACAAAACTTCTAAAATTGAATATAGCATGTGGATTGTGGTGAATATATGCTTGTACTTTTCTTGGAAAAGAGTTCATAATTTTATCTGATTTGCAAGTGTCAACAATGATTGTTCTAGATAACATTTAAGGTCTTTTCCTGGACCTTCACTGTGTTATTAAACAGACCAAAAAATCACAGGAAGTAGTAAAGAGGCTTGGATGTGAGTGACAGAAAATAGGCACAGAAGTTTTTTCCTTATTCCTGTACCAATGCTGGGCACCCATGGGTTCTTTACGCTCTCCCAAAGTCACTCCATGATTTACACAGCCATGCATAATGGGCCAGCTCCACAGAAGACGGGAACCCTGCATACAGAATACAGGACACATTACTTTTACTGTTACGAAGTCAATAAAGAATCCTTGGACATTCACAGACTTGATTTACCAACTCCCATCTAATCTTATTTCATTAACTTTGACTGAAAGGAAGACCTTTCATGACACTATCAAGGGAAGCTTGAGAATGACAGAAGACATATACTGATTGTTAGAAGCTTCTTAGAAGCATAACTTCGGTTGCCTTCTAAAGGGACAGAGTCAATAACCTGAGTAATAACTGGAGAAGAAGGCGGTGAGAAGAAGCAATCATGAAATGATAAACTAGTGACAGAATGTAATTTAAAAATCCAAAGCTGGCACATTTGTCCATCAAGTGAAGACCCCCTGAAGATATCATCATGATTACTTTGCATTTACTCAGATAGCAGGCACTAAGCCTTCTCACTTTCTGTTGGCACAGGGTCAGGGCAAGGGTTGTCTGGGAAAGGACTTCTGTTCTGTCCATGTCTTAAAGCCCAGCTAACTCTTCACAAACAATGGAGAAAATATGTCTTGGGTGAATCATATAAATCTGCTGTCTTTATAAATTAAAAAAAAATGGTTAAATATCAACAATTCATATGGTTCAACCTAATATACACAATACCCTGGAGAGGACATTCTAACCATTTTGGCATTGACAAGGTGTTCCTGACTCATCGTTCTTTGGCAGAAATAATCAACACTCAAGAGGAAAAGACAAAGGATGGATAATTTACTGCAACATCAAGTTGGACCATTCTTCGTGATTAAAATAATATCTTAAAGAGATAAAAACATTCAACTTCCAAGATATCTTTTAAGCCAATCCAGAAAATAGAGTTATACTCCTTACAGAATTCAATTTAACAAGTCTATGTCCAGAGCCTCATTCACACATAATATAGATTGCTGAGTAGAGGGATATTTGCAGGGTTTCTTGAGATGAATCTGACAAGGAAAGAGAAATCCTTCACTAAATGGGGATCAGCTAACCCATAGGAAATTCTTGCTAACAAAGCAAGGCACTGGGGTCCTCAATACCACGAGCAAACTTGTCAGATCTGACAGTAACCATTATGGTTATGTTTAGAACAGAAAAAATGTTAGGGGTATGAAAAGTAGACTGTGACTTATCATGCCTGTGTTCCTGGTTATTGAGCTTCCTTAAAACCAGCTCTGGTCTGGCTATTTCTGGCTGCAGCTCTCCCTAGGGAAACCAGACAGGGGAGCCTGCATGCTAGCAGGGTCACCAGTGAATTTACTGTGAATTTACTGCTTCTGTTGGCAGGAATAGGGCTCTTCTCAGTTGGCATTCCAAGCAAGGCCCATCTGTTTGTTCAGCTTTTTCCTGAGGGGTCCAGAAAGGACCTACTCAATCTTGTAATGAGGTGAAATCCCTAATTAAAAAAAAAAAAAAAAAAAGCTTTGAGATTGAGTCAAAATAGTAAATCAAGAGACATGATATTTTAACACTCATAATTTTCATCAATTTAAACCTGCATCTATGTTGTCACTTTCTGAGAGTTTTTCCTCATTTAATAAAAGTTTGACTATTAATTGTAATAATACTTTTAAATACTGCTAAAATTCTTTACCAAGAAAGAAGAGTCAAGACATGTTCTTGCCAAATGGGTTGAAAAAAAATTGATAAAATTATTTCAAAGATGCCAAATGCAACATAAATAAAGCTTTTAGCAATAATATCCAAAATACATAATATATTTAATAACTAGTATGGGGGTGAAAAGAGGATCTCAAATGGAAGCTGGAGAAATCTAGGGTGATTTGGGGAGGCAGAACTTTAGTTGATAGCTTTTTGTTTTGTTTCATTTGTCCGTGTTACAGAGGGAAGGGAAGGTATAGTAAGTAGAGAGCGAGGAGAAGAAACAGGAAAGGGCACGCTTGGTAGTTAGTGACTATAAAACAGTTAGTGTGGAAATGGTGGGTCAGATCTTTTGTGGCAGAAGGTAAGATCTAGCTCAAGTCTTTAGGCAGAGGTTCTGAAACACTGTTGGAGGTCATGCGGGCGTCAGTGCGGAAGACTGATGATGTGTGAACCTCTCACTCTACTAAGGTCATTGGCAGAGAATCCTCCTTGGTTTCTGCTGTTCTGAATACAGAAGTACACAAATGTCCAGAAGGCGGGGAATCTAACAGCAAAAGAGAATCAATTTTGGAGCAAGCTCACATCCAATAAAGGAGAATGGGAGAGGGGAATGGAAGAAAGGAAGGAAAGAAGGACAGGTCAAATTCATGCTTCATGCTTCTGACCTGCAAAGAAAAATCAGAAGATAATTCCATTTAGCAGATTTACAAATTCATCCAGGCTTTCTGGGCAATTCCCTGTGGTCTGGGAGCTCAGTAAGTGCCTTATAAAGTTGAACCACACTTTGAGTTTTTAGCATTTTTCAGAACAGCAGTTAAAAATAGCAGTTGGGATCACAAGAATAAATGTTTTATAGTCAATGGAAAGGTTGAGGAAAAGCCTGCAGCACCGGATGAAAGAAAAAAATAAACAAAATTCAGTAATTTTATCTGAAGTAATTTCTTTCTCCTTCTATGTCCTTGAGTTGCTGATAAAGATTGGGCTTATTGGGATCATCTTATGGAGACAGAAGAATGGCAGTCAAGCAGAGTATCACCTTCACAGTACTTAAGAGTTGTATACCCATCTTATAAACTGTAGAGCATTTTTTGTTGTATTTTTTTGTGGGTTGTGGTTTTCTTTCTTTCTTTTTTCTTTTTTTGGTAACAGGGTTTGAACTCAGAGGCACTCTACCACTGACCCACATCCCCAGACCTTTTGATTTTTTATTTTGAGACAAAGTTTCTTTAAATTGCTTAGGACCTCACTAAGTTGCTGAGGTGAGCCTTGAACTTCTGATCCTCTTGCCTCATCCTTCTGAGCCACTGGAATTACAGGTGTCCACCACTGCACCAGCCTGTAAAGCACTTGTATTTAAAACTCTCATGAATAGGGAAAGTCAACAGGATGGGTTTTATCCTCAATATGGAGATTCAAAGCTCTCGGCACATCAGAGGCTGCCCTAAGTCATCCCCAGAGAAGGTAGCTAAATCGATGTTCAGACCTCTAGTCCAATGGTCTCTCCACCACAAAATTGTTTCCTCTACTTTAGAAGCACAACACAGTTCAAAGATCTTTATGAAGAGAACTTTCTCTTTTATTCTGTGCTAATCCAAGATGCCTCTGTGTGTCTTGAAAACATTATTTTGATTCTAAAAATACATTTCTAGCTCACTATTCCACTGAGGTAAGGCCAAAATATGGGTGATCACTCTGCCTTTCTTTCCCAAAGGAAAATAATTAATGCTCTCAGACATCCCTTGCATAAAATTAATGCACATATCTCCTATGCAAAGGATGGTGCTGTATACTTACCATTCTTAGAACTCAGAAAATAGTCACTCAAATAGTTTTCAAATGTTCTGTGAATCAGATGAGGAATCTGGTAGTATATTTCTCTTTGAAAGAGGAGTCCTTTGGTTACCAGAGTTATCACACCAATCCCTGCTTCTGCTTTCTAGAGGCCAATGCAGGGAAAGCCATGATCTTGATAACAAATGTCCATTATTGAGAAGTTACCATATGCCAAGGACTCTAGGAAGTTCTTCATACATGCTACCTGATTTACTCCTCACAGAGTTTGGTGTTATTATTATTATAAACAATAACAACTGTCATTATTAGTAATTGCTAATAAAATTGAGACTCAGAAGACTCAATGGATTTTGTCCAAAGTCACACATGGAATGAAGAACAGAGTGAAATGTAAAGTAAGGTTAGTTTTCCTCCAGAACCATCCCCTACCCATTACACTGTACAAAGGGCATATTCTACCACTTTCATGGTTATACAGGTGTTTGCTTCTCCTTCATCCAGCCCTCAACTGTGACAGAAGGACATTTACCACTCGCAAATGTAAATGATGTTCCCGTCACAAATTGTTCCCTAAACATTTAAATCAATATTGAAGCTTAATGTAAGTATAAAATCAGATATAAGAATGGAATTTGAAAGAATCTCAAAAGATCATGGGCTCCATTAATTACATTAATATTCACTGGAAGTCTCCTGTGTGCTATATAATGCACTAGAAGCTGAAGATGAAAAAAAATGGAAAGTCATAATTTCTACCTTTGAAGTGTTCATATTCTTCAGGGAAATACAGGCACATAAACAAAGGATGGAATTACAATTAACTAGTATTTTAATGAGGTATGCATACACTAATAGGAATAATCAACCCTGTTATGGGTCCTGGGAAGGCTTTCCAGATAATACAAAGGAGTTTTACAGATAAAATTATGTGGGAATGACACTCCAAGCAAAGAAAAAGAGAACACTTACCTGGAAGGCATGGGATATAAAATCACGTGAAAGTGTGGTGGATCTGTGAGTAGTTCAGTAGGACTGAAATGCAGGATGGGAGAAAGGGCAGTAGAGATATGACTAACCAGGCTGTTCATGGAGGGCTTTGATGAGATGCCACTGAAGATGAGAGGCCATTGAAGTCAGGAAAGAGATTATAGTATTCCACTGGGAAGGATAGGATGTGGGACTGAACTGAAGCAAGAGCCCTGGAAGAAGTGGGTTAAAAAGGAAAGGTAGCAAAGGTAACAACTTAACAGAATTGAACTTAATGACAGATTGAACTGTTTAACAGGTGATGGGGAGGGGAATAGTCCCGAGGATCCTGTCCAGGTTCTTAGTTCAAGTTGGATGAATGAAAGAGCAAGTCAGCATAAAACATAAGTAGTTCAGCTAGGGACAGCTTCAGAGAGTGCATCCCTACAAGCCTGTGCTGACTGTTCTGCAGGCGCTGAGATGCATGGTGATACTCAGACATTAAATAAAGTCCTTGTGTCCCCAGCCCCCAAATCCCCATGCTTATTGGAGACGTCCAGTTCATAATTTTTCTCACCATGAAAGATATTTGCATTTTGGATTTATGTTGCTTCCTTCATTCTAAGAAATTGGAGTTGATTTTTCCCCAACTTCAAATAAACTTGCATAGGAATTGCCTAATCCACTATTTTTTTTAATAAGGGTTCTAGTCTTGAGCTTTAATTTCCTACCAATCAATCATTTCTAAAACAATTCACAAAGGATTGTATGGATCAATTACCAACTTTATGCATAAGAAGCTGTTTATTCTTGTCACTTCATAAAAGTTAAGTAGGACCTGGGGGGAAATGTGGCATGCACAGTAGTGTATTTTGTCATGAAGAAAAGAGATGAGTTCTTAAATAACACACATTAGGAGACTATATGTGAAAAACTTGACAAATTTTTTATTATTTAATTGGGTATCAGCCAAATAGGGTACAGTGTTACAGTAAAAACCTTGAAGAACTAGAATATGTTCATGTTTTTCTCTATAATTGCTTGGATTTCAAATAAAGGATTACCCCCATATTAACATGGCAGAGTTGGGGGAAAGAATTACTTCTGTTTTACGGATTTAAGAGTGAAGGTGGGGTAGAAATAAAGTGATAATACTGATGTGTGTCTCAGTAAGCAAGAAAGGCTAATAGAAAATTGTTAGAAGACACTGTAATTATGATTAGGATAAAGGCCAGTTCAGTTAAGCGGTCACATCTGGCTCCTAGTGATATCAGTCTGCATAATGGAAATAATAAGTTAGTAAGATTGCTGGAGTCTCCTGTGAATATTAGACTTATTTCCTCAGTGAGTCAGACTTAGAATGTCAGAGAGATCAATTTATGTGATTACAATTAATAAGGTAATTAAGAAATAGAGACAGCTCAAGAGGATGTTACCTGATAATTAATAACCAGCTGGAAAGGATGAGGGTCCTAGGAAACAGTGAATTAAATGAAGATCTGCTTGGAGAATATCTATCAATAAGATAGGTGCTATTCTTTAAGGCAGTCAGGGTTAGTATTGAAAAGCCATTAGATTTAAAAAAATCTCAAATCAAACAGGGTTTTTGGAATTTAATGTCCTATAACATTTTAGAATGCCTGAAAAAAGATCAGAAATAGCAGGAAAAATAAAAAGGGAAATAATGTCATCCATGGAAAACAGTAGTCAGTCTGCAGTGAGGGTCCTAGTCCTGCTCCTACCTCCTCGACTGCTAGAAACAGGGAGTATAAACTGGAATGAAGCACTTCCCTTTGGAGCCTCAGTTTTCCTCATTTATAAGATGAGATGATTGAACTCTGGGGCCTGTGTAGGTCCGTGAATCTCTGAAATTTCTATTACAAACACTGACAACACAAAAAAAATGAAAATGAACACTTGGACCAGACCAGTGAGTGGTCATTGTCTGCAATTGTTGTTGAATGGGGACCCACAGGTATTGAAGACCTAGATTTTAAGTAAAAAAGAAAAAGAAAACATGAAAGGAAAACAACCATCCCATTTCCTTAAGTCATGTCCTTGAAAAAAAAAAAAGATACAAAGTGAGAGACAGTGATTGACTTTTCTTTGTAGTTTCTGATACTTATAATCAGATAATTTACTGTTAGAAGAGGTCCAGCTACTACAAAGGACAAAATACCCTTTGCTATAAAAAATGACATGGAGCACTCACCTCACGGTTCAATGCTGTCAGTGATGATGTGATGTTCTGGAAAACAAAGCTTAAAAAATCTTAGGAACTTGTCAAACTAGAAGTTATATTTGCTAATTAGACACTCCAGTGGGTGGATGAGAACATTTTTGAAGGTGATCATTAAATATCTGTGTCTGCAGGGGCAAGTAGCAAAACAGCCAGCCACCTGTCAGGACATCACTTTGCCCCTCACTTCTCAAAATTGTTTAAAAACCTGCAAACCCATGAAAGTTTCTAGGCAGAAGTTTGGCCACTGGACTTGAACTGAAGGGTCAGAGTGGGGAGCTGCAGAAGTTCAGTTTCTTCAGACCAAAAAGCAAGGTGGAGAGGACAAGAGGGAGGGGATGAAAGCTCTCAGACCAACATGAAAGCAACCCCCCAAAACACAATAACATGTGGGCAGAATAAAGGCAGAAACAAACTGAGAGTCCCTTTCTCCTGGTAAATCCACCTGCTGGGAGAATACAAGGTAATGCTGGGTTTCTAACCATAGTAGAGCTGGAGGAAAGTATGCATTCTACAAAATGTAGCATTTTTAAAAAAAATATAGTTCAAGCCATATGAGGGCTTTTTAGAACCAGAAATAAAGATACCAGTAGCTGCAGCAGGAAAACAAGCCATAGAGACAAACCAGGGAGTGAAAGAGTGGACACATTTTCAAAATTTCTGCCTGTCATATGGACCAAAGCACTGAGCCCAGCACCCTTCCCTGGGCCTGAGGCTGCTGTATATCTGGCTGGATGTAAAGGCCTGAAATATCTGAATACGGGATCCTTCCCATGGGTCTCAGATGGCATGTTCTCCCTTTGCAACAAGCACCCAGGCACCAGTCAAACAAAATCGGAATGAACACCATAGCCATTTTCAAAGGGGAAAATGAATCACTGAGGGAGAGGAAGCTTACAGAGTAGGTGTAAATAGATAAGGGCTGTGGCCCAGGCCCACGGGGGTGAAGAACCGACTGTGAAGCAAGAGGTGAGGCTGATTGCTGGTGTCCCTGCAAATGACCTTGCAAGCTTTTGGCACTGTGGCAAGGCTCTTTCTTCTCCCTGACCCGATACACAGTCTGCCAACTTCAATGCCAATGAGTGTCCCCCAAACTGCGGTTGAGGACTCCTACTTTCCAACCCTGGGATCATAATTGCATCCTTGTTTCCCAGGTGAAGCCCTGGAGTATGCTTTAAGCAGTGATGTAAATTCCAGGAGTAGACCACCAAATAATATAGAGCAGATTGTTCCTGTCAGGTTCATTCCTATGCAGTCTGCATCCCAAATGGAGCTCACTTTTTCAGGTCCCCAAGTGGCGGAAAGATTATTTTGGCAGTTGGTGGTTTGAAAGGATTATTGTTTATGATTAATTATTTAAGACCGTGTGTTTAGCATAAGACATCTGGATAAGTAATCATTGAATAAAGCACTTGTTTTAGTGTTTTGTAGTGTTTTGTTTTGAATAAAGCAGCTTATTTGGAGAGGGGAGACTCTGAATCATGGCAGAACATAGAAACAACTACAATGGACCTGAAGTCATCTAGAAGAATGGCCAGGATAAAAATAGTTAATTACATTCACCGGGGTATATGTATGTCATACCTAAAATTTTCTTTATAGTTTCAGGGTTTGAAATAGTAAAAAGAATAGTAAGCTAGAAATTTGAATCCAGGTTCTGGTTCAAACTCTGTCACCAGCCAGTTATGCGACTGTTATGGTTTAGATATATAGTATATTCCAAAGATGCATGTGTTGAAGGTTCGGTTCCCACTGTAGCAATGTTTAGAGGTGGAGATTTTTGGAAGTGATTGGATCATGAGGCTCTGACCTCATAAGTGGATCAATCCATTGATAGACTAATGGACTACTGGGAGGTGGTCTGTGGGAGGTGGGACCTAGTTGGAGGAAGTAGGTCACTGGTATCATGCCCTGGAAGAAAATTTCTTGTCCTCAGCCCCCTGTCCCTGCTTTCTGGCTTCCATAAGCTGAGCACCTTTCCTTTACAACACCCTTGCACCATAATGTTCTGCTGTGCCTCAGGTCCAAAGCAGTGGAGATCGCTAATCATGAACTGAAACCTCTGAGACCGTGAGTCCCCCCAATTTTTTTCTCCTTGTTTTCTTTCTCATTTATGTTAAGTATTTTGGTAACAGTAATGAAAAGCTAACACAGTGACCTTGGGCAATTCAACTCCTTGGAATTCAGTTTTCTCATCTGTAAAATGAGGACATTTGTGACCTGTCAAATTCCTTCTAGTGTCAATTAGTGGTCTAAAAATCTGGCACTGAGATGATAAGAAAGCTCATTTGGAAGGAAACAGTGCTCCAACCATGTCAGAAATTTCTTTTATTACTTTTTCTTTCTTCTTCTTCTTCTTCTTCTTCTTCTTCTTCTTCTTCTTCTTCTTCTTCTTCTTCTTCTTCTTCTTTTTTTGAATGGTGGCACTTAACCACTGAGCATCATTCCCAGCTCTCTTTTGTATTTTAGAGACAGGGTCTTGCTGATTTGCAAGACCTCAATAAGTTGCAAGGCCTCACTAAGTTGCTAGGCCTCACTAAGTTGCTGAGACTGGCTTCTGACTCACAATCCTCCTGCCTCAGCCTCCTGACCCACTGGGATTGCAGGCATGTACCCAGATTGTCAGGAATTTTAAGACAACCATAAAGTTCAAGAAGTTTCTGCTAGTTATTCACATTATAACACTGAGCCTAAGGAGGCAGCACTGTTAACAAGTAAGAACATACAATACTGCTTTGTTAGTTTGCAGGCTCTAAGGCAGTAGTTATCAACTGAAGGCCATTGCCATTCCCACTGCTCCCCCAGGAGACTGGCAATGCCTGGAGACATTTTTGGTTATCACAAATGGAGTGAGGTTGATAGCACAAGGGGCTGAGAGTCAGAGAAGTGCTACTGGCCTCTAGTAAGTATAGGCCAGGGATATGGATAAACATCTTATGCACAATATAGCCCCTTACCACAATGTCACTAGCTCCAAAGTAGAGGTCTATTTAGCACTAGGCAGATAGCTGAGTGAAGAAATAGGCAGGTGACCTGGAAAGACAGCCGCATATTACCTTCATTAGGTTATGACTGTGTATGGATGAAAGCCTATTGTCGTTACACTCTTCTAATTCATCCAAAGTTGCAAATCTAGATTTTTATATCAATTTATTTCTCTTTTAAATCATGGTGACAACTGATTTAATTCCTTCAAAATACTAAACTTCTGCGGGGAAAAGCTGAGATTCAGACAGAAGATTACCAGTGTACCTCCATATTAAGTCTTAGGTGACAAAACCAACAGTATCCTAGCATTCAAGAGGGATTATTCAAATAAAGCCTGGCTACCTGAGCTACTGTGAAATCCTCTAAGATTAGTTTAAAGAGTGTTGGGGGTGGGGACAGGGGACTGTCCTGTTGTACAACAAGAAGGAATGTAATGAGTGGCAGAGATAGCAAATTAAATGCTTTTTCTTCTTTGATCTTGCATTTAGCCTATGTTTTGTTTTCTTTTAATGAAAATTTGATTTTGTCTTTCTTCATGTCAGTCTTTTTTTTTTTTTTATGCCAGTTTTAATCTGAGAGACCCAAGCACACTTAGTGGTGATAAAGCAAAAGCCTCACCCAATCTCTCCACACCTTTAATGAGTCACCTCAGCCTCAGTTCTGTGGGTGCTGTGAATTTTGGGGGAGGAATGGTAACTACTCATCCTTCCTGTTTCACCAGAGGATGAAATCTGGGGCCCCAGAATCATTTGTTTAGTGGGGGACCAGAGGGAGCCTAACAGGATTCTGCCCATGCTTAGCAGAGAAGAAAGATGTGACATCTCTTCATACCTAACTAGGCTTCTTGTTGCCATCACAAATTTAAAAACCCCTGCCTGGACCTGAGCTTTTCATTGCATGTTGATGGAACCTTCATCTGGCCTTTTCCTAGCTTCAGACATCTGACTCATGCCAGACACTTGCACTTTGGAACACTTGGCATGGACTCTCTCAAGTGACTAAACCCTGATGCAATGATTCCATTTTCTATCACCTAATATCATCTGGACAGTTCTGGAACCCAAATATTGTTTACTAGTAACTTTTTTTGTGAAAGGTCAAAATACATTATGGTTTCTAAATTGTCTTAAGGTCTTTTCACGTTGCTTTCATACCTATTGTGGCTGTGCTGCATAAAACACCCCTGTGACGTCTGTACGGTTGGTCTGACAACCTTGCAGGTTGTTAGGTTACAAGACCTCGAGTTGATCCATTTCATAGATGGTGTAGCAAATCTACATATCAGCCTATGGGCCCAGTAGTATAGCAAAAATTCTGGAGTCATATTTTCCTGGGTTCAAATTCCACCATTGTTTTTACAAGCTTGAACAACTTACTTTATTTTCCCATGCCTCAATTCTAGCTTCTGAAAAATGAGAATAATAATATTACCTACCTCATGGGGTTGTTGTGAGAACCAAATGAGTTAATAAATATGTAAGACACTTAGAAAATACCCTGGTACAAAGTAACAGTATAGGTTAGCTATTAATATTATTTTTCCAGATGAGAAAACCAAGGCACAGAGTAACTCAGGCAGCCTCACTGTGGGACAGGGACTCCTAATCATTTTACTATAGTTTGATGAGCAAACCAGAAAACAAAATTCTGAGTGATATCTTGTTCCCCTAAAATCCAATTGAGAGGTTGGAAAACTAGGTCTTTTGACTCTAAATCCATTGTCTTTCCATCTCACCACGTGGCTTGGGTATCACAGCAGGTCTGAGAGAACAAGCAACGAAGGTAAAATGATGTGTGCAATTCAGACGTTGCTCATACTTTGAACAAAGCCAAGAATGTTTTCATGGAAATGCTGAGGTATATGAAGACAATGGCCCTCTGCAACCGATACCAGCAGGCGGGAGAAAAGAGTCCATCAGTCTAGAAACACAGTTCCTGAAAGTCCATGGAACTATTACCATTAAGTTGTTTCTGATATGTGTGTTCCCGCATATCAGTGAAGCACTCATTCCCCACAGAAAGTTGAGCCAAATATGCCAAGTTGAGCCTGAAGTCAAAATAATTGCCCACTCCTGCCCTGGAGAGTTTCAAATGTACAGCAACTTGCTAGGTGTCCAGAAATTGATCACTTCATCATCAAACAATCCAGCCAGGGGAGCAATTGCTCCAGCAGGAAGGTTAACAGGCAAGAAAATGAATCAGCATCTTATGGTTACAAATATGTTTCTGCTGCTCTGCCGAAAAATTGCTGTGATTTTTTTTTAAAGTTCAGATGCCTAGATATTTTACCGCTGAAAATGTCAAGCCACTGAGCTATTGTTATAATAACTGACCATGCCATGATAGCATTTCATGACTGTTTTTCTGTTGTTATGTGGTCAGCATTAGGGATTCTGAATAAATTTGAACTATTGCTGATCTGCTTTCCAGAATGCAGCATTATTGGTTCTGAATAAAGCATTAGCTTTGTAGGCAATGCATTAAGAATAATACCAGGGTACAGGTATTACCAAACCTTTATATGTGCTCTTTGTTTTCTAATAAAACACTTACAAGGTCCTCCAAGGGACCCACCTCAGCTAACCCAGGAGTTCACCCCACCTATGAAGTTAATACAGGAGCATGCCAAGTCAGGGCTTCTATGTTGCTATATACAGTAGCATGTGATGTTTTTTAGAAGTGGCTTATTTAAAAGCTTTGCACTTCCTTGGAAGAAGGATTCATATGATATGACTGAATAATTATTATAATCATTGCACATATTCATTAGAGAAAATTATTTTTCAAGTGTATACAGAACAAAATATGCTAGGTCTTGATTCTAAAGGAGGGTGAAACCTTTCTCCTGCAGGTATGCCTCACTTTAAATAAACCAGCGTTTTTATGAAAAGTCAAATGTGCATGAAAGGGTTCCTTGGCGATGCCCAAACTGAGCAAGTCTCTTCTCGGGAGAGTCATCATGCTAGCGTCTAGCAGTTACACAGGGACCTTACTGACTCAAGCCTAATCTCTCAGTAGGCATCAAGCACATAGCTAGATAATCTTTTGAGATCACCCAGGTTCACCTACATTTAACAATATCTACACAGAGATCTTGTGTGTAATATTTTAGAAAACAAAAGACCTTATCTGAGAAAACCAAAGTAAAACTAGAAACACTTACTCAACAATTAAGATAGATAAATATCAGTAATTAAAGCATATATAACCCAGGTGTGGTCTTATTTAATCTTTCCTCACAAAGGAATTAGTAAAGCCTTTTGGCCCTGGGTGGCTTGGGTTAGAGTCTCAGTGTCCTTCTTACATCATTCTCCTTTGGGGATCCTGATGATCACACTCCCTATGGGGGTTCCCAGATTCCCACTGCATTCTCTCAGCCTTCCTCTCTCCCTGCAGAAAGTTGCTTTGTTACAGGTACAGCTGTTGGTGTTTTCAGTCCTGACTTCCTGCTCTCTCTGCACATTTATGGCTGATATTTACTTGATGATAATAGTTTTCCTGAGATTCCCTCTCGTGCTTTCCTCTTCATTTAGTCCCAAGTTTGCCCATTTTCTTGCGGTTAACCTGCCCCTTAGGTTAGGTCTGACATAGCTCACAGTCTTTCCCAGTTGGGCTACTGAGCATCTACTGGCTTCTGGGAAGTCTGGAACAGGGACAGAAGATATGTGACTCTGTTCTAACTAAGCTTCAGCTGTGGCAACTTGGCTCAGAGCTCTAGCTTGTACAGCATTCTAGGTAAGATTTCTTTCTGAGCTAGATTTCCTTGGCAAACAAACAAGGAAATGGAGAAGTTTGAATGCTCAGTGATTGAAAGCAGTTTTTTTTTTTAAAGTCATCACAGTGAGGGAATTTACTGTTTGTGTTCACTCTTGTGTTTGTCCATTGCTCTGCTATACAAAACCATCCCAGGGGCTGGGATTGTGGCTCAGCAGTAGAGTATTTGTCTAGCATGTGCGGGGTGCTGGGTTGGATACTCAACACCACATTAAAAAAAAAAAAAAGTATTGTGTTCAACTATATAAAAACAACAACAACAACAACAACAACAAAAATCCCAAACTTGATAGCTTAAAAAGACAAGTGTGGGTCATGGGTCAGAAATCTAGGTAAGTCTCTGTTGTGTGATTCTTTTTGCTCCACTGGTGTTGAAGGAATTCACATGGCAGTTCACTCAAGTGGCTATGGAGTAAAACAACTTGGCCTTCATGTCCCTTGGGAATGGCAGGGAGGCTGGGCTTAGCTGCATCTGTCCACCAAGGGCCTACACATAGCCTCTCCAGCATGGCAACCTCAGGGAAGCTAGACTTCTGGGATGGAAGCCCAGGACTTACTTTCCAAATGTTCTAAGAAACAAAAGTGGAAATTGACATGTTTTAGGGCCTATGCTCAAAAACTGTCAACAAATAACTTCTGCCATTGTTCTATTGATCAAATAATTCACCAACATTCAAAGGAAAGGCAACAGACCTCTACTCTCCATGAGAAAAATAGCAAAGAATTGTGATATCTTTGTCATAGTTCAAAAGCTGCCATCCTTGATTTAAATAGCCACAGAGTGACTTCCTGCTCCCACTTCTCTTTCTGACCTGTTCCCCTCCTGCTCTTCTACTCAATCCTGGCTAAAATGGTCCTCAGCTGAGTCCATCTATATTGAAAAGTGTACTGAAAAAATAGCCTCACATTGTCCACTGTATAATTCTAAACTGAATTCCAAGAGCACTGTCTATCCCTCAATGGTGCTTCCACTGTGTGAGGTGAAGAGTTTTCACTTGATTAGGGTTGCCAGATAAACATAAAGGCCATGTAGCTAAATTTGAATTTCAGATAAATAACAAACTTTTTTATAATATAAGTACATCTCAAATACTGCATGGGATAAACTTATATGAAAAAATTATTTGTTTAGTGCCATAGTCCTAATATTTTGCTGATATGATCAAATAAATTGATCATATCAATGTGTGTGTGTGTGCATGCTCGCACGTGTGCATGTATGTGCACGTGCATGTGTATGTGTCCCAGTCCAATATTGGCAATAAGAGTCAGAGAATTCTTTCAGTTCTTTGACTTTTCTCTCACAGGACACGAGGCTCATAACCACATTGACTGGGCGAGTGTGAAAGGAATTTGATTCTATCTAAGATCAATCAAATATTACAACTACTACTTTGCCAAACTACAAATGGTTTTTAATAAACATTCCTGTTTAGCAAATGCTTCTACCATTTCTTTTCTAAGTTGAAGTCAATCTCTAAGATTAGCTATATTGGAAATTCAAAGGATCAGTCAAACAACAATTATTGAGTACGTAAGGTGTTAAGTGAACAATGATTCACAGGTGGTTTTTGCCTGGGAGGAGTTCAGAGACTAGGGAAGATATGAGATGTGAACAGGCCATCACAAAGCAATGTGATAAGTCCCAAAATACAAGAGAAGAGTTCAATAGATGTGACTTACAGGGCTCAGGGAATTTGGCATTACTTTGGATGACATTTGATCTGATCTTGAAGGATAAGTAAAATTTCCATGGCAGATATGGAGGACAAAGGCATTCTTAGCAGAAAAAAAAAAGCAAAAATAAATACAACTATGTGCAAAGGAACAGAGTTAAGTTTGTGAAGCACAGAAGGTTCTGTGCAAAGTTAGCAAGGAGAAACTGGAGCCCCATTTGTCAGCTTTACCCATACTCCAACTACATAGAAAAGGCAAGGGAGTGCCTTGCTGTAGGCCAAAAGACAGTAAACTCCAGAGGAGGAGGACTGAAGCAAGTGATCACAAAGCCTAGCAAATAACCAAAATGAAGGCAATTGGAAAGATGCCTAACTTCTGCAAAGATTTACAAAAAGCAAATCAATACTGTAGCTCTAGCAAATTTTATTCTCTCATTGTGGCAAGTACCACCTTTCTATGTGAGGCTAACTTGGAGGACTGCATAAAATCACTGGCTACTTTTCAGTTTTGGAGATAATGAACAGACATGTTCTCCTGGTAGGCAGTTCCCTGATACATTGTGTTAAAAATAAAAATAATAAAAAAAGGAGGCAGGGCAAAAATTTTTGATGGTTTTAAAAATTCTGTAATATCAAGATTCCCAGCTGGCCAGAAAGCAGCTCCTGTGCCTGCTGAAACTTCATATGCTTAGGTATTGCATAGTTATAATTTACAAATAATGTAGACCAGTAGTAGAAGGACAAGAGTCAATGACTTTGTTAACAAAATTATAGAACTTACCTTTCTGATATCTGACATACCTTCAAATATCCAATGTGTCCTTCACAATTTTATAAATTTAACTATTAAAATTTGACATATCAAAATAATGATGAAACTACTCGGCAAATATAAGTGTGAATTGGAAGAGTCACCCTGTGGCTATCCTAGACCCCACTGAGAGAGAAAATCCACCCCAGACAGACAGAAGTACTCAAGCTCTGTGACATTTCTATTTCAGGGCTTCCACCTCTGTGTTCTCACAGCTGCTCTTGTCTAAATGTCTCCATGCCATCTCATTCTTAGAATGAAGTTCTGGCTCTTCCCAGTCTCACCGGCAAGGCCCTGGCTACCAGCCCTCCCTGGACCTGTCTCCATGCTACATGTTACACACAAGCTATCCACTACCTCTACCTGGAACATCCCTCCCTCTGTGTTCCTAGCTAACCCCTAAGCATGTGTTGCTCCTCAGGACGGCTCTCCTGCCAATGCTAATCAAAATAAGGTCTCTGTACTCATTGTTTTGCATTTTGATTTCCTCATTTGTAAAATTGGAATTACAAACTTGTTCATTTTGAGAAATAAATATAACACATGTAGGCACCCACAAGAGTGCTGAGAGTTTATAATAAGTGTTCAATAGGGGCTGGGGTTGGGACTCAGTGTAGAGTGCTCATCTTACACGTGTGCAGCCCTGGGTTCAATCCTCAGCACCATAAAAATAAATAAATAAAATGAAGGTAATTTAAAAAATAAGTGTTCAATAAACCATTATTGTGCCTTTCAAAAAAAAATTTGAAAACACAATGGGTTACAACTACATTCTTATAAGAATGGCTAAATTAAAAATAAATAATAAATAAAAAGAAATCTGACAATGCTAAACACAGAAGAGGATGTAAATTAAATCAAACGATAATAGATTGCTGGTAAGAATGCCACACTAGAAAAAGGCTTTTTAGATTCTTACGAAGTTGACATACAGTTATTTAACCTACGGAAATAAAATCCTATGTCTACATAAAAACCCATGTATGAATGGTTACAGAACTTACTTATAAAAACTAAAATCTGGAAATAAACCAAATGTCCATCAACTGGTGAACAGATACAGTTATAGCCACATAGCAATAAATAGGAAAGATCTACAGATGCAAACAACAAGAAAACCAAGAAAAACAAGGCAGACTCAAAAGAATGGAATGATTCAATTTATATAATATGTTGGAAAATAAAAAAACAGAACAGAAAACAGATGTCATGAGAGGGTGGGTTGCCAGTGGCTGGAGGTAGAGGAGGGAACCTACAGATAAGCACCATAAGGAAGTATCCTATCATCTTATTTTTGGTGACTGTTACACAAGTATACAAACTTGTCAAAATTCATTGAACTCTACACCTAAAAAGTATATAAGTTATATCTGAATAAACAACAATAATAACTTTTAGGTATAAAATTGGTTAAAAAACTTGATGGAGGCATTATTTCGAAATCTAGTTTGAATATTTGTTTGACCATTTTCAGTTATAAAGGCTTTTAATCCTTGGCTGTTTTGGTTTTTTTTGAAGTGTTGAGGATTGAACCCAGGGCCTCCCATATGCTAGGCAAGTGTTCTACTACTGAGCTACACGAGTTTTGAGAAACTAACAACTGTGACATTCATCATATGTAATGAACAAATTTCTCTCTTCTGCAGCTAAAAAGTCCTAGTTATGTACTATATTTGAAAGACTTGAGAAAACTGTCACTTAAATCATTTTCTATGTGTTATGGTTTACATATAGATCTGTGATTGAACCTTTACCTGCTAAATTAGCAGAGAGAGAGAGAGAGAGAGAGAGAGAGAGAGACTGACTACTTCTGCACACTCACCCAAGGTAGGCAAATCAGTCTTGATTTTGAGCACTTTTCATTTTATGAAGCAGTTCTGCATTCTAGGGGAAAAGTATGGGGAGATTTCCTTGACTAGATTCTGTCTGCATCAGCTCTTTGTTTCTTAGAACATTGAGAAAGATAAGTCTCAAACCACAAAATAAAGACTAGTTTCACCAGGTAGCAAGCTTTCCTTCCCCAACACAGGTTTCTTTTCTTTCTTGCTTTGATAACCTAGTGATAGAATGTAAAATTCCAGAGGCATTCCCTAAATAGACAAGACAGTGCTTCTTTTATGAATTGCTAATCTAAGTCAATAAAATGCTTGTTAATGAGGCAGAAAAGAAATCAGTAGTTCTTAAGAAATAAAAGGAAGAAGTACCCCTGAGACTAATTTTCTGTAGGGCCAACTATGGTTTTTCAATAGATACCTGGCACTCATCAGGAAAAAGCCAAAAGAAAAAGTTAACCTTAAAATCCACATAGCATCAAAATCATACAGAACAATCTTATTTAGGCAAATTTTTCAATTAAAGCACATGCTATGCATGCTTTTGTGAGCTGCTTGTTTTAGTCACACCTTCATATCAGGGCCTTTCGTCCTGCAGTAGTGCTTTCATGAAGTGTGCAGGCTGCCACCAAGCAGTGACAGAGTCTTCTGGTGCAGGGAAGAGGACCTGACCCAGCAGGATCCTGGGGGCTGCAGCAAGCATGAAGTGCAACTTTTCCAAACAGGAGGGCATTTTCATGTTCTCCAATATTACAATCTGTTCTCCCAGCCATTTCAATTTTATTCAAGTATTTGGCACTACAACTGCTATTAGTTTCAATTTCTATTTAAAAGGTCCTAAACGTTTCCTTACAGACTGAAGTTTCTCATCATTCAACTCATAGTAAGTGGTTTCCAGAAACCTGTGTATATGTCTGGAATAGTTTGGAGTTGTCCTCAGACACTGGAAAATTACATTAATATCCTCAGATTATAGAAACAACAATGATAGCTAAGCTTCACGTGTGCCAGAACCTTTCCTAAGCATTATACTTGGAACAAATTATTTGGACTCCACAGCAACCCAGAGAAGTAAGTATAATTCCTTCAGCAAAGAGAAATGAAGTCATATACTCTTCCTGCATCCACAATTTTACCTCTGCCATCTAATTCACTGATTAGTCTTACCCCATGATAAACAGTGATTGCCAAAGAGAAATTTGAAACAAAGATTAATTTATTGGGTTGCTTAGACATAAGCAGCTCTCTTCAAGCAGTAACTGAAAGGACTATATTTCAAGCCAAAAAAGGAAAAAAGGTGATAATGTCGGTCTAGGTCACTGGATTCTTTATGTTCCTTCTATGCAAATGTTGACCTTCAGATTTCATGTCACTGTTATAGAGATGTCTAGTTTCCAGGATGAGCTGTGCAAGATCCCTGTGGCTGGGGTCATCAGCAATGGGCTGAATGTATATGCTCAATGTTTAGCAAGATTCCTATTTAGGCTCAAGCCAATACCATGTGGCAGATGATCTGTATGTTGTTGGGGGGACTGAAGTTTGACTGAATTAAGATGGATATGAGCACATACTTTGATATTTCTCTATCCTCTGAAAGCACCTGCACACTCGCCACACAGAGGCCCATAGCACATGAGCTTTCTCAAGCATTACATTTGGAAGCTATCCTGCACACAATGCTTCCAAGACTTCTATGGGAGACAAAAAAGTTGGAAGAAGTTTTCTTGATACTACTAGGATTTTGACAACTTGGAAGCCAGGGATGACTATTCCACCATCCAACAAAAAGAACAAAACAACAAAAAAGATAGCTATTTTGGATGACCTGTGCCTAGTCTATCTGGTTCTTTTTGTCATTAGTCAATGATATTTTTTGTTGTCGTTGTTACTAGGGGTTGAAACCAGGGATGCTTAACAACTTGAACCACATCCCTAGCCCTTTTTATTTATTTGTTTGTTTATTTATTTAATTTTGAGACAGGATCTCACTAAATCTTTGAAACTAGCTTTGAACTTGTGATCTTCTTGCCTCAGCCTATCAAGTCTCTGATTACATGCTTGCTCTACTATGCCTGGCTAGGATACATTTTTAATTTCCATTTTTTCAGGGTATCTTCCTGCTTAATTAATAGAACATGAAGAAAATGTAAGAAATTGGCTATCACCCAATACAACTGCTAAAAATCCCAAGAACTGTGTTTCACATCAGACATCTAGGTTGGGATGAGGGAAATGCTGACATTGTTCCAGCTCTCTCCCTCACCACCGGCAGAGCGCCATAGCAACAGCAAAGCCATTAGACACAAGCACAAGTACATCTGGCTGGATATGAGAAAAACCTTACTTAGGGAAGAAATAAGGAATTCTCTCAGGTAACTTCCTTTCCTAAACCCCATGTTTTCCCTCATATAATTCTTTAGGCTAAAGCAATTGTTTCCTGAATTTCTTTTTCAAAACTAATACTTTGGGAAATGACAGGCACCCAGTCATGTTAATTTCTTCCTCAAAACTTTTGTATGGATTCTGACCCATTGTCAAATGCTAAAGGTCAGTAAGTAACAGACCTATAGAAAGCTGCCTAAATATGGGAAAAGAAACTAACTTCCATTCTGTGCATTAGTCTTTCTAAGAGAATATAGGTGATTGTTCACACTGAAAATATCCTAAACTCATGTAGTTGTATTACTAGTTAGAAGACATAAAAATAATTCAGAATAATGCAAATCGAATTACCATCCACTATCTAATGCAAAGGAGCAACAGACAGTTAGGGCCTGAGAGGGTGGTCAGAAAGCCATTATGAAATCTTAAGTTGAGCCAACTTCCTACGTTTCCTGTCTCCCAAACCAGTCCATAACATAAAATGAAGAACAGATAGCCTGTCTCCCAAACCCACAGTATTGCAGTACCTTTGGACATAACCAACATAGCTAAGTAGACACCAGTAGAAAGTTATATCAACCCACGAGCAAGAGTCAGAATTTTACCTAAATACCTCTGCTCCATTATTCTCACAGGATTCCTGGCTTACCTGGTACTATTTTTAGCCACATGGTTAATATGGATTCATTCTTCCAATTGTTTTGCAGAAAACAAAAATAGCAAAGACCTAGCCCCTGTTACCTGAGACAATCTTCTAGATACAGAAGGATGCTTCAATTGAAAATAATTTGCAGAAGATTATAAAACAGTATGATAACCACCATAAAATAATGTTTTAGAAACTTACTTTAGAAAAGCTAAAGATTTAAATTAAAAAAATAGAGTAGGTTTAATCAGAAAAGCCCTCCTGAGGGAAAGTAGGTTTAAAACACATTTGAAAGATACTTACACATGTTCATTTTCATAAAGAAGAGTGAAAGACAACAGCAAAGGAAAGATATTGCATTGCTTCTAGTAGGAAGATGGTGGTATGTAGAAATAAAAGGATTTTAGACCTTAAAATGTAATAAGTGCCACAGAATTAAAGGAGGAAGGAAATTCAGACCCTACACTCCAGTTAGAGTTTTGCATGCTGACTAGTTCTGCACTTGAAATTTAGCTCCTCTTCAATAGAAAGTGCTATAGAAAACTTCAGATATATGTCCCTCAAATTATAAAGCTATCATAGAACATTTGGAAAATATAGTAAAACATGAAAAAGTGATTTAAATATTCTGTAATGCAACTGTCTAGAAATAACCTCTGTTAACACTTAGAGCCTTTCAATCATTTCTCCGAGTTTGTTGTGTGTGTGTGTGTGTGTGTGTGTGTGTGTGTTCATCTATGACATACCTTATTAAAGGATAATTTGATATGCTACTGCATATGGAGTTTTGAATATTTTTGCTTTTAATATTTTAAAACTTTTGGGTTGGGCATGGATCGTGCATGCCTGTAATCCTAGCAGCTCAGGAGACTAAGGCCAGAGGATCAAGAGTTCAGCAAAAGTGAGGTGTCAAGCAACTCAGTGAGGCCTGTATCTAAATAAAACACAAAAAAGGGTTGGGGATGTGGTTCAGTGGTTCAGTGCTCCTGAATTCAATCCCAGTACCCCCCCATTTGACTTTTGATATTTCATTTATGTGACATTACTTATAGGATTTTTCTGTTCTTTTGGTTTCACTGATGCTTTTTTTTTTTTTTTGGCAAATGGGAGCAATTACAAATAAAAGCCCCTATTATATTGCCTGAAAGAAATAATTATTATCTTGGGTTTATAATTAGCATATTTTAGTTTTCCTAGAGTAAAATATTCAGAGTTGGCTTAGTAAAAATATGATACACCTTGATTCTTTTGGACAATATGGGGATTTATCTGTCACTACTTGTTTCAAATTTTTTGTAGGTTTTTAGAATATGTTTCTAATTCAGTTTGAAAATTAGATGCCTTGTCTTCAAATTAGTGAGGTGACACTTCTTTATCATTGTCAATATCATTATGAAATCCCACTTTTGAAAGAAGTGGGTCATGCCTAGGGCATTAAGTCCTCAGTGAGTCCATTGGTTCAAAATGTTACATTGTCCTGTTCTTCCCTCACTCCCTAAATACTATGACACAGACCAAAGTCAAGCATGCCCCTTCAAAAATAAACTTATCCTACTCAGGCACAAAAGCAGTAGTTCATTTTTACTACATCTCCATGGGGGCCATTTAATTTAAAAGAGAGATTTAAAAAGCACTATTGTGTTAAATGTAGCTATTCAAGATGACAATTCTTTCTCTTCCTGGAAAAAAAGAAAGAGTTATATCCATTGTGCATTTGAGACTCTTATTAGAAATTTCCATCAACTTAGCTTACTTCACTATTCTCCATAGTAACAAACATGGGGAAGCATCTTTCTCCATGTTCCACCAATAGAGGAACACAACACTGGAGAATGAGTCCTTATTAAACAATGAAGCTTTTCTCAGGAGATGCTCCTGTACCCTGCACCCGTGGCAAAGAGACATGAGCAGACAGCTCTTATATGCCTTGTTCTCCTTCTATTTCTAAAAACTGAAGGTGTCACAAGAAATACAGCATTTCAATGCAGGATGAAAACACCTGCAGGTGAGAAGGCATTCATGCTGGCAGCTCCACTGAACTGGCCACCCCTCTGTCTCCACTATGTAGAGCACAGTGAGCCTTCCAGGGCCTGCTGGCTGCAAATGGCCAACACAAAGCTGGCAATCTTGGCTGACAACTTAGGGGTCTGTGTGTATGTTAAGTGAGAAAATGTGTACAAACATATTGTTTAGGTTTGGCCACCTGTAAAAATATTATAAGATAAAATATTTTCACAATCTACATGAATGCTTTCAGATTACTATATTAGTCACCAAAGAGGAAAATTCTGAGACTGGCAATTTCTTTCTCTGCAGAGCAACAAGTGTTCCCTCTGAGCAGATAGGGGAAAATGACTCAACTTCCCAGGCATTACTATGAGAACTGGTTCAGCCAGGCCTATGCTAGTCAAACCAAAGCAAAACTCTACAGCACCAGATTCTCAGAATTCCAGGAGAAAACTGATAAATTCCTGAGATGAGCTATGTTGAGGTAAGTTAGTACAAAATTTAAAAACAAGAACAAGAGGCCAGTTTTCATCTTTACGTTTTCTTCCTTATATCTCTTCAAACCATCCTGACATTAAGTAGATGGGTACACAAAAGACAGGTTCAGGAATGAGATAAACACAAAGGAAGTAGTAAAGACTTAATCCAAGTCAATGCACAAAAGTAGAGCAAGCATTCCCTAAGTGTGTTTCTAGGTTGTAGCTAGTTGCACATTATATATGTATATATATGTATGTATGTATATATATATATATCAGTGTTTGATGATAAGTCCTAAGCTTAAGCAACATATGTATTCGAAATACTATTTTAGCATAGCCAAATTAAGTCGTTTGGAGTCATCAGAGAGGAATAAAAGAAGAAACTGGAACCCCTGAAGACTAATGGTCCATAACAAAAAAAAAAAAAAATCTGGAGAACTCAGCCTGCCCACTTCTGGGAAGTAAGATTCCATGGTCTAAATGTTCAAGAACCAAGAAACACAGACTGTCTCTCATCCCTCAAGGCTACCTTATTGCACCCTTCTGAGGAAGAGGATGGCACAGTTCATAATGTAGTTGGACACAATAACTTTATTTTATTTATTTTTATATGGAGCTGAGGATTGAACCCAGGGCTTTGCACATGCTAGGCAAGTGCTCTACCGCTGAGCCACAACCCCAACCCTATTTTAATGTAAGTCACATTCAAATACTTTGAGGAAAATATGTATAATATAAACATCACAGAAACATCTTATATGCAATATAAAAGAATTGACCATCATTTTCAATTCCAACAAGTACTCACTGTGCCCAAAGTACTTGAAAGATTTCTTTTGAATTATATAAGCTCCAAAATTGAGCAGTGTGTCATAGCAGCCCAGCAGGATGAAATGTAACATTGGAAATGAAAAATTCCTTACCCTACAGTGGGCCTTGCAGTCTGAGGTATTGATGAAAAATTGCTCAGGCCAGATGTAAGCCAAAAGACTTGCTCATTGACCAGCTCCCCTAAGAGAAAACCTCAGAATCCTTCATTTGCTAATGCATTCTTCATCAGCCATATCTCCACACTCTTCTAGTTGCAAATTCAGAAAGAAACTTTTGAAATTTTGAATATTTGTGCTTATTAGATGAAGATATACATGTTTTTAATGAAGAAACTGAGGCACAGGGATTCAACCCTTTTTAGGCTATATAAATGGAATCAGTTCAAGAATTTTGCCCTGTGACTTCAGATGCAGTATTTCCCTTGTTCTTACAATGTAGTCATATGCCCAAAGCTTCCCAGTCTTTTTGAAAAATAATATAGTTCATATAAAAATCTATTTTAAGTTTATGGAAAAATGCAGAAGTTTATTCTTATTTTAGTACTTTGAAGTTCATATTAATTTAGTTCAGATTATGAAATTACTATTTTATCCCTTCTTTCTTTGTTGCTGTGTCATTGCTTAGAAATGTTCTGAAATGGATTTTTGCAAGTCTGAGGAAATGCGGTTGGCTGCAGAAAATTTTTTTTCCAAGTTGTAGTTAAAATTCAGTTCTCAGATGACTCCTTTTCAATATTCGTGTACCTCACCAGCAACATGCTGGCATGGGTGAGAAAAAAATTATGCAATTATTATGAAACTTCATGTTCAACAGTAATTTTTACTTTCCAAATGGGGGAAGGAAAAAAAGCAGTACCCTCATCTCACGTGAAACTCCAGAGTATTTGTGGAATAAAACAAATGAGGAAATTTACAGCATTAATTCAAAGTGTGTTCATCATTTTCTTGCCATTGAGGGTCAGAGTCAATATGCAATTTAAAAACCTAAATCCTTCCTGCAAAATCAGAAAAAGACTGAAATTCCATAGGAATCCCCAAAACAGCTTTTTTAAAAGTAAAAAAAGTGTAGCATATTTATGTTTCATTTCAATCTCTTCAGATAGTGTTTAGGAAAATACCAAGGCAGAATTAGTATTCACAAGTCCCACCATACAAAAAGGTTTTCTGTTTCTGGGGCTATAGAAAATGCTGAAATTCTCTTTGTAGGATGACTTCCATCAGTTTTAAGGAGACAGCCCTTATGAGTGCACTTCAGATGCTAATCACACAAATTCCTCAGTTACTTGAATGTCTGATCTCTTAGAAATGTGCCTCTACCTATATAAACATGATTTCATTTTATTAGATGTGTCTGGACTTTCAATAAAATCTAGAATAGAAGCAGATAAAGTTTCAATTTCCTTATTGAAAGTATTCTCTATAGATCTTATATTCAACAGAGGACTAATGTACATAGAACTAAGGGATACATGGGACCTGCTCATACTGGAGAAGAATCTCCAGGGTGTGCTTATTGGTTTTTCCCAACCATTTTCTTTGAGGGTTCATTTTACATCGATCTCACACCTTGGAAAAATACAGATCTGAAGGGTCACTTGAATGTGAAATTTTCCTCTTTATAACATGGAATAGAAATTGAGGGCTTTTCATATTGTCATGGAAATGACTCTTTGTAAATACTGCTCAAAGGCTATTTCAAGCCAGAATGAGCTGGAACAATGTTTTCTTTTTCTTTTCAATTATGAGATTGAAGTAGGGGTTGATAGAGGCTCGGTCAAGACTGGGAGGACATGGCAGGGGGTGCAGGGAGGGGGGAAGTGTGCCTGAGAGAATTCCTCTCTCTTAGGCCAGTAAACTGTGTAATATATTTTCAATCTTCAGGTCAAAAAAGTTGCTTGTCACATATCAGATTCCCAAATATACAGCCTATCGAGAGATGAAGAGATAAAGAAGAAAAAGTAAGAAAGGGGAAATGAGATGGAGCATTTGACTAGGATCCCATAGTTAAACAAAAAAGTTGAGTTTTATACTGGAAATTATGGCTCAAACATACTACTTTTTTTAACTTATTTTTTTTAACTAGGACTTGAGAAGGAATCCAAAAAATATACAAATACTAAATTAAATCACTATTTTAATATTTGTACCATCTATGACCTTATTTTCCTTTAACAAACTGCAAAGGGATTAAAGCTTTAGGTCAAATTAGTAAATTTTAAAAAAAATTGAATGAATTGAAGATGGGGAAATGATAATGACTTTTACTTTAAAAAATACTTGCCCTCATGCTGAGACTATTAAATTGGATTTCAAATTGTATGATCTTAATGTTATTTTAATCTCTAGCCTCCTTAGCAATCTTTCTTTTTTTTATAAGTGCAGTATGGTTATACATAATAGTAGAATTTGTTATTACATCTTTGTACATACACACAATATATAACAATGAAAAATAAAAATGCAAGAATCTTTCCTACTTTAAACAATTTTTTTAAAATTTAGGGAAACAAATTTAGGGGACAATCCTTGGATTTGTTAAGCTTTAAGGACAGTTGTGAGCTTTACTGTTGCAAAGCCAGGCATTTTCATGTCACAACATAGTACATATCCTGTGCCTCCCAGTAGGGGCTCACCCTTTTACAAAACACTATCAATCCTTATAACATTTGTTCTTTTAGTTCAGGGAGCAGCTGAAAGAAGAGGAGTTGTTTGCAGCAACCATCCCATGACCCCTTCTTGTCCTTTCAGAGAGAGGTATTTCTTGCCTCTGCTAAACAGACTTGGGGCGGTGGCATTTCTGCAGGTCAGTTACCTTGAAACAACCAGTGGCTATCTAGAGAGTACTTAAAGCATCTTAGAATGGAGATAATGAACTGTTAATACTGAATGTTAACATAGGGAATACCATTTTAAAAAGGCCCAACTTAAAGGAATGAATATCTAAATTAATTTGAATTCCATTACCAGGATTTTGTGGAACTGGCACCCTAATGCCCAAGGGCAACTCTTACATCTTAGCCCTCTTTCCAGTTGAAGTTGGTAGCACTCAGTCTCTTAGGTGAGACTGCTGTTTCTATGCTAAAATAAAATCTGCAGCTGGCTTCTCAGCCTTACTTTGTAATTCAATTGTGTCCAACCCAGTGGGAGAATGGAGTGATTTTCTCTCCTCTCTATTCAATGACATGCCTTCCACTTAGTGGAACATTCATAAATGTTTGAGAAGTGTGCTTTTAACATTAATCAAGAAATTACATAAAATGAACTGAGTATAACCACTATTAAAGATTAATATTTAATACATAGCACTTATAAAGATAGCATGATTCCATCTTCAACAGGCCTGAGAGGAAAAAAAATCTCTGAGAAATTCATATAAAAAGATAATTCCCAGTTCCAGAATAGAATTAAGGCCAAAAGAAAAAAAAATTAAAGGCACAGAAAAAGGAACACTGGAATTAGGATTGAGGAGACACTCAAATCCTGAATATCTATGGCACTGATTTTAAAATTTCTCTGTGCTTTAAAGCAGATAGGTCCTTTCTCAGCAGCCTCATGCCAATATGAGGACTTTGGAGAAGGTAGAAACATGGGGTGGCTTTTTAAAGAAAGCTGATCTGGTAAGGAGTGATAATTGAAATTCCTCTTATTTGAAAGAATCAAATATATTCTCCAATGCCAAATATCTTGAGTTTAATCCTATTAATCAGTTAAGCCTGAAGGTAAAATCTTAAACGTATATAGTTCTTTACATTTTATGAAACTTTACCATAATACCTCTTTTTCTTAGCTACATATTTTCTTCATAGCACTTGTCCACACTTCACTTTTTATAGGGTCATTAGTCTATGTCTGTATCAACTTTCTTCTAGTGCCAAAATGCAAGCTCCACAAAAGCAGAACCTTTAATCTTCATTGGTCACCCCTCTACCCCGGCACCTGGAAACCTGGTACATGGTAAACAATACGTATTTGTTAAATGAACAGATAAGGTATATACATGTGTATATTGTATTTCATTTGAACCTTAAAAATCCCTGAGAAAAAAAGGAATATAGGTATTTCTCATCCTCTTTACAGATAAGAAAACCAAGACCTTAAAACACCAACTTATTTTATGACAATTTAAACAGTTAATGTAGGTTAGAGCTATTAGAAAGGTCAGAGCTATGGAAGGGTCCCTTTTAGTGAGATTTTGCTGATTTGTGCAGAGGGCTTGAGCAATGGCTTAACAAAGATTCACCATCATCAGAATCAGTCCGTTTTCACTTTTCATAAAGACTCATGCAAGTGAAAAAGAGAATAAATTGATGTTCTTATAACTACAGCTGTCAACCTTTCCAGGCTTTTCGCTTTAATTACTCTCCTACATTAAATTGCCCTTGGAAGGTGTCTCTTGTCTCCTCACCCACTTTGTGCTGATGATTTCTCTCCTGGTATTTTTTTTTCTTTACCCTGTGTAATCAGTATGGCATATAAATGTCATTTATTGAGCCCTTTTTACACAATGCTAGACATTTTCTGTTTGTTCAATCACAATAAAGAAGATGTAGATCTGTCAGGCTCCAAAGTCCAGCTCTTTCCATTCCTCCACCCTGTACCCACAGAAGTCATGACTCCTTGGAGCACCGTCCCTCAGCCCATGATGGTTAGCTACACGGGTATTATGCCCTAGAGATTCTATCTATATGGGCAATTGAAGGCCCGATGATTAGCACCCTAGCACCCATGACACTGTGGAGTATACTGAAGTACCCCAGGACTTAATTTAGGATTAGAACTAGAAAGAACATAATGATCAGCCAATAGTTATTCTGAGAACACTCAGTCCCTGCTGGTAATGAGTGGATCGGACTTATATTTCCTCTCTTTCATCAGCTACACTAAAACAATTTTGTAAAGATAACCTGCTTTATTTGCTTTCTTTCATTTCTACCTGCTGCTCCTTTCCCCCTTTCTTTTACATCTTGGTAAACATAGGGTTTCATGAGCATTTGTAGAAGCTGACCCCAAAGGATTCTCATGTCCCTTACAGCATTCTGTGCTAATGCTATCTCTACACTGGTACACAAGTGTGTCTTACATCCACCACAGTCCACCTGCTACAGCAAGGCTCACATGGAAGGTTGGGAGGACCCAAATGGATTTTCCTCCATTGATAATGCTGACCATTAAAATAGATTTTTCCTGAACTTGACCACAGGGTATTAACAGTACATGAAATTATTTGAGAAAGGAGCCAACTTAACTAAACATGGTTTCATTGGTGGATTTATGACACTTTATAACCAAGATAAACTTTCTTGGTATCAAGCCAAGTTCTGACCTCTGCCAGATATCTGCACAAATATGGAATGGGAGCCTCACCAGAGTGTCTAAGGTCTGAACAGGGGCAGGCCATTCCTTCCAATTGTTAAACAGTGTGTGCCATGTTGAGCTTTAGCCCAGATAAGAAAGAAATGATGCTGATAATGTTCATCAGTAAACATTACATGCCAGGGTTCAAGCAGTAGAAGAAGCTTTGCCAGTCAGAGTGTCAGAGAGGTGGGAAGAATAGAGAGTTAAAGTCTTTTTTTGTGAGTAAGATTCCTGCATCTCCAGGTGACAGAGATATCTGAGAAAATCCAATCCTGTATGTGCATGGATATAAGTCAAAGAACCACGTTATATTTCAGTCTTTATGAAGTCTATCATATTCCATTTTGGACAAATATTGTTTAGGGAAGACAAGTTAATTCACATGGACCACAATCAATATTAATTTTAGTTGTTTATAGGGGCTGATCTGATAAAATCTGTTAAAGATACAAAGGACCCTCACCCTCAGTCCGAAGAGAGCTGATTTAATTGCTTGACAAACAAACCTTATAATTGATTTATTTTTGATAAATAATCAGGCTATTCCAGAGTACAGCCAAGGTCAAAAAGCACTAACTTGATAAAAATTAGCAATTTTTAATAGTAGCATATTTAGTAATTATTCCAGAGGTTATGATAACCACACAGTGACTAGTGTTGACCTTTACTGTTAGTCATTAATAGGTGACTATTAAAAATGTTTCAAATATAATATGTGGTTAGATTGTGGTGATTATGAATATTTACTTGCAAGAGTCATGGAAATAAAAATCTTCCTACTACTATTCTAATAGGTGACTGAGGCTTGGATGAAATTTCCAATGCCAGCAGCTGTGGATGTCTCATAAGGTTATTTAGGTTGTGCATTGCACACCAAGGACTTGTTTCATTAATGCAACATTCACATCTTATTGAGTGCATGGGAACTGACAACTATTAACGCTTTGTTGTACTTAGACATATATGGTGAAATATCACTCTATTTCACACAGAAGTGGAGTGGAAGTGTATTTTTTCATTTGGTGAAGAAACTAAATTTTTACCCAGTTGACATGGGATAAAACTGAATGTTCTCATGCTGAAACTGGAGATAAGATAAGCTCATATGGACTACTGTTCTTCACAGCCATTCTGCATTTCCTCTCTCTTTGTTTGGTATTAGATACCCTCCACCTACACAGCTTTCTTCCTGGAGAAGTCCATCCCAAATGGCCTGTATGTGACTGGTCTAACCGCACCCCCACCACCATCATAAGGGTGAGCATATGATAAGGCCTGGTCAGTCATCTCACCCAGTGACAGTGATTGATTCAACAAAGGGCCTATGACTTGAGCTGAGCCTAGCAGAGTGGTACCAGGAATGTTGTTGTTGTTTTAATCATCCCTCTCTCAGAAAATGCTCTCTTTCCATTGAGTCTATAATGTTACTCAGATGACTATTGGGCAATGTGGCAGAAGCTTTAAATTGTTCTCCCGTATCTGTTCTCTACTTTTCCCAGAATAGCAAGGTTTAAAGTGGAAGTATAAAATACACAGACTGAGTCTACATTTCCCAGCATTTTTTGCAGTTATAGATGGCCACATGGTAAATGTCAGGTGAAAGCTTTCAGAAATCTTTTTTTTTTTTTGGGGGGGGGGGAGTTGCTTTGTACCCATTATCATTACTTTTACCCTTCTTGTGATTTGCTGCTTGGTCCCATTTGGTCTTTAAGCAATGTCCCCACTCCAGAGATAGCAGTGCAGAAAGCTAAAAGGAAAGGTTGCTTAAGACCTCACAGAAAACAACTGTTTTACCAGCCCTGGGTTGTTTATCACTGAACCCATAAATAAGAGAGATGAACTCACTTATTTTATCTATCTGTCTGTCGTTCTATCTATCTTACTGTTTGCAAAAAGTAGTTAACTGCTAGCTAATCTTAGTTGATTCAGGCTGCCTTCATCAGCATGTCCACCACATGGAGAAAGACTAAACATGAAGAGAACACAGAGGCAAGCAGAAGTCAAGCATGGCGGCACAGACCTGTAATCCCAGTTGACTGGGAAGACTAAGGCAGGAGGATCACAAGTTTGAAGCCAGAATGCTGAGAGAGATCCTGCCTCAAAATAAAAAATGAAAAGGGCTAAATGGGCTAGGGGTAAAGCATCCCTGGGCTCAATCCCCAGGACCATTAGCTAAACAAACAAACAGAGGGAAGCAGAGCAAAAACAAAAGGAAGTGTATTGATATAATTTGAGTCACTGGATCTAGACATGCCTGAAACCATCCTACCTTTGAATTTTTCAGTTAAATAACCTAACATGCTTACTTTTGTGCTTTAGATATTTTGACTCACCTTTCTGTCATTGTAATAGCAAAAAAAGAAGGAAAGAAAGAAAGAAAGAGAGAGAGAGAAAGAAAGAAAAGAAAAGAAAAAAATCATGAATATAGCAATCATGAGGAAATTTGTTCTCAAACTATGTATGATATCATTTTGACCAGTTATAAACTATGGAATTGGGAATTAGAATCAATTGATCTTGAAATCTCCATATTCTAAAGAGACATAGAGAGGTCTAAACTGAACTGGGTCACATAAACATCTATATTACTCTTTTACCATGTTTTTTTGTTTTGTTTTGTTTTACTTTAAACTACTACATGGGACTCCAGTGGCTTATAAGACTTCAGAAGACATTTTTTTCTGGAAGGTTTTAAGAAGTTTCATCTGTCTTCAAAGTACAGGAAAGACTAAAATGATTCTGAAGGATGGAATTAGATGCCAAGACCAGATAGGAATAGAAACTGAGAAGAAAAGAGCTTAATGACAGTGAGAATAAATGGAAAGGAGCAAACTTAAGGGCACCAATCCAGTCTCTCTAGCTTTAACATATATTCTGTTCAACTAGTATTTTATATTAGTAAAGTGCTTAGCAGTTCATGAAGTGTTTTCACATGAATCATTTCATTCTTTGTAGTAGGCAAAGTGGATAACTACTTTCACCATTTATGGAAATGGAAACTGAAGCTTAGTGTGGTGATGAATCCTTGCCCCAAATCACAATCAGAGCAAGGACAGAATCCAGATTGATTGGCAGTTCAGTCCGGATACAGTGGCTCTGTACACTGAGACCCACCTATAAACAAAGAGTATTTTTCAGCAACCTCATTCAGTGTTGTTTGTGAATTCTATTTCACTGTTAGTCATTTCATTGTTCTCTTCTTACTCATGACCTTTCATCAGCAGTGATGTAGACTAAAGACAGAACTTTATCCTAAGATGAATCATCTTTGTAATGTAATGTAGAAATCAAGGAGCATGTGTGGGGGAAAGAGGGGGAGGAAAGAGGAACTACCAAACAGTGACACACACTCATACACACACACACACACACACACACACACACACATGCCTACAACCTTGAATCTCATAGAATAGATTTATGTTAATTTTTGAAAATCTTTTCCTTTGCTCAGTGCCTTCAATAAGATGAGATCACCTCTCATTCATTATGGTACCAGTAGCCCTGGTGATTTTAATAATTTACCGTTTCAAGGAGCCATGCAATGAGAAAGGAAATTGCTTTTAGACAGTGTCTTATTCAAGCAAACGGAAATGGTTTCTGAACCACAGAAAACAAATAAACATGGCTCTACCTGGAATTTCATTAGTGTTTGCCTGTTGTCTGGCAGTAAAAGATGTGCTTTCAAACAATGAAGCAGTGTGTTCCTGGAGACTCTGAATGCTATGGGATGCTGCCTGTGTCTAGTACCACTGAGCTTGAAGGAACTCCTAAATGCTGGGTGTGAAACCACATGCTAAATGTCATTCCATACAGCAAAACAAAATGCCAAGTCCTTAACAGTCAGTTCAGCTTTCACAACTTCCAAAGAAGCATGTTTTATTATTATTCAAAATATAATACAGGCCTACTACATATGGCTGTGGTGTACAACAACAACCCCCGTGATATTGATACTTGGCACTCTTGTGACACCATAGGCTTCTAAGGACTATATTTACTTTATAGTCTCTCCATTGATGTACTTTTCATCCTCTGCTTGTGAATTAAAAAATACATTGTTTGGAATTCTGTGGGATCCTGTTGAATTCCTTAGGATCATGGTTAAACACAGTTAAATGGTTATCCTTTCCCAGAACATTATTCTTGGGCATGGAAAGTAGTATCTTTTTAATAAAGGAAAGTTGGCAGGGGGACTTCTCGCAGTGAAGTCCTGGTTTGGCACAAAATGTGAGGCGCCAGAGATGCAAACATCTCATCTTCAGATCCTTACTTGGCAAAGGCACCAGAGGACACACTTCCCCTGGCGAGGCTCAGCAATCTGCAGCACCACAGTGGGTCTCAGGTCTTTGGACTGACCCTCGATGAAATGGTAGAAATCCAAAGTAAAGCAATGTGAGCTGGCAAACACTGGCTCCTGGAGCAGAGTGTGTGATTTCCTCCATTCCTATGGAGATCCTCATTTGGCTGAATGTCCACTCCAAGGACAAAGTGTTTCCAGATCTTTGGCAGAAACAGAAATGCCCTCTTTTCAACTTTCTAAAATTAAGAAAAGTAGATGCTGACAAGGAAGTATAAGTATCATCTATAATTTTGCTTTAGGAATTAATAACCATATAGATTTTAGTATCTATACAATAATGGTGTTAATAGTGGCTGCTTTTGAAATCCTTATATGTCATTTATGTTTTTCCTAAGCCATAGGATACAAGATAGTAGATGAAATATGTGCATATATATGCATATGTAATATAAGTATGTGTGTATACTTGTATAAGAAATGGGATATGATAAAGTATGTATGCATAAGCATATGAAGCATATGTGTATAATGTTGGGGGGCATATGCATGTTTGTGTACACACAATGGTATATTGATACTCATATAAGTATATTCATGTAAGCTCATTTGACTTTATTTTCTATCTTATCCTACCTCTGTTTATCAAAGAACTTCTTCTTCTGCCCTGGATAAAAATACAGGCAATCCCATGCTTTCTGAGCACAATTAGGATATATAAAACTCTGCAATCACTTTGAGTTGTAAAATATAATCTTGATTCAGAAATTTAAAATTTCAGTTCAGTATAATTCATTATGGGGAAATCTAGCATATTCTGCACCCCACACCATCCCCAAGCTCTCAGGTTCTATAAAGACTCTCTCTGAGTGGCTCCCTGAGGATACTTTCAGAATGGCCCTTGGCTGACAAGTACCACCTTGCCTGGGAAGTCTTGATACCTCACCACCAAACACACATCAACAACTGACTATAAAGGAACAAGAGCCAGGCTAAGGCTCCAGGTAAAACAGTCCTGTTACATGACTTACATTGCCAATCTCTCCCCTCTAGATGAAGCCATGGCTGGACAGCATCTGAAATTACATCCTTGCTTAGCTTTCTCCCTTCCTTATCCTTATCCTTACTTTTTCTGAAGAGTTTTCTTCAAGAGTTTGTCTAGGAATCTCATTCTCAGGTTTTACTGCTAGAGAGTCCAACCTAAGACAAAAACAAAACAGGAAACTTTCTATTTTCATTCCAAGTTAAGGTTTCCCTCCCTTCACTGTAGGTAGCTCTGTTTACTGGAAGGTTGCCAGCCTTCAAAGAAGGGGAAGTAGTTAATACTGGCTTACCTACCCACCACCCACCACCCACCACCCCACATGAGACCTACTGCCTGCCTTTGTCAAATCATTTTCCTGAATCTATTAAAATGAACATAGTGATTTTTATTTTTAAGAACACTAATATGTTAAAATTGACTGGAGAGGTTCTGATGCTGACCATCTTATACTTCCAGTGAATAAAAAAGAAACCTTTTCCTAATCATGATGCCTCGTATATTTTGAGGCTATCTGTTTAGTGAGTGTGTGAGCATGCACACACACGCACACACACACAAACACACACCATTACTCTCTACTCTCTTTTCCCTAAGCTCCTATGCTGATATTATGTAAAATTTTAGTTCTGGATTGTTGATAGTCCTGCCATCCCTGCATTTGAATATTTTTTGGACAAAATAAGCATTAGAACATGTATTTAGTCATCTTTATTTTTCATAACTTTGGTTGCATCTCCTAAATTTCTTCTTATTATTATTGGATCACTTCCTACAAGAGTTTTTGCAAAATGGTACTTTGTACAGAAAATTCCATATTGCAACAATGTTCTTTTCAGTTGGCCTATTGGTCTTTCCCCCTGGATCTTGACTAAAGAAGTGTACTGAAACCCACTTACTACTAGGATCTTCTTGCCTAGGAGGAAGCTGGTGGGGAAGGTTCCTTGAAACAGCTCAAGCCTGGCTGCCATCATGTGGCCCACAGAAAACTCCTGTACTCTTGGTCTTCCAAACTTTCAGTTCCTTTCCTCATTAGGGCCCTGAGGGTATCTCTCACCCTCTTCCCCAAGTAAGGAAGAAGATAGCAAGCTCCTGGGCACACACATCAGATTCTTGCAAATACTTTCTCACTGCTAATTTCCACTCTGCAGTTAGGTGGAGAACTATTCTCTGCAGCTCAGGAAACCTTCAGTTTAGGAATGAGAAAATCTTCCCTCTTACAGATACCAGCCTAGAAATAATAAGAAAAATATAAAAAGTTCAATCGAAAAAACAGAACAAGAAAATAATATAATCAGATAATTTGTAGAAGAAGAGATCACAATAACCAGTTAACATGAAAAGATAAGCAAACTGACTAGGGATCAAATTAAAACCAGGAAGAATCTGTATACACCAGAGGAATTGTGGGGAGAGGAGGATGTAAAGTTAGAACACCAATTGAGGGAATGTGGGGAAACTGAATATATACCGATATGGAAGAACTAACTGGTATACCTATTTTGGAGAACAACAAACAATCTACCCACAAAAGTTGAAAATGCCCATAGCACTTTAGTTACTATCCTAGGTTTATCCTTTGGGTTTAGCAAAATTCTTATACCTGTGGCCAAGGAGGATTGTACAAAGATGTTTTGAATTGCATTGCTTTGAAATAGGGGAAAATGGAAAATAATCTAATATTTACAGATAAGGAATGAATAAATAAATGGTGGCTTATTTATATAATGGAACACTATGAAGCTGTTGAAGTGACTGAACTAGATCTACATGCATAAATCTCAGAAATATGTTACTAAAGAGACAGGACCAAACTGAAGTTGAAAAATGCTACATATGATTCCATGTGTGAACAAATTTAAAACATAAACAATACTGTTTTTATTTGTGGACATATATATGTAGAGCAAAAGTATGAATACCTTCATGAAAATATTACAAACATGTTCAGGAGATTGGAAACTTCTGAGAATGGATAGGAAGGGTGAGAAAGAAATGGGGTAAGGACGGTATTAGATGCATTCAAAATACTTAGTTACAAATACCCAAACAGAAGTGATCTGAAGCACATAAATAGAAGGCTAATGTTCGTTAAATCTAAGGAGGTGAATGTTAGAGTCTCTGTTGTATTTACTTTTTTGTTTTTAAAATAGCAACAGGAGAATAAAGAGCATGTGCTAGCTAGCCATCAGGAGGCCAGGCTTGTTTCTGGTTTCCACTAAGGGAAGCTGTGTGCTCAAGGACAGTCCCTGAACACTTTTCAGCCTCAGTTCCTTTATTTATAAATGGAAGGTAATGATATTGTGCCCAGCCTGCCAAAGTGTTTGAAAGATGACCAAATCAAATAAAAAGCCACCTCATAAACCATTAAAAGATAAATACTTTTAAAAATTTTTTTGTGGTGCTAAAGACAAAACCTGGAGCTTTGGGCTGGGGTTGTGGCTCAGTGGTAGAGCGCTTGCCTAGCATGTGTGAGGCACTGGGTTCGGTTCTCAGGACCACATATAAATAAATGAATAAAATAAAAGTTCATCGATATCTAAAAAAAGTATTTAAAAAAAACTGGAGCTTTGCACACGCTAAGCAAGTGCTCTACCACTGAGCTATGCACCCCAGCCCCAGGAACTAAAGAGTATTTATAAAATAATAATATTAGTTCAGGAGACTGATATAAACTTACTGTCTCTCCTTACTATGACATTTTTTTATATTACTCTTCTGATTGCAAAATTATACTTACCATCTATCTGATCCTGCTCTGATGGGTTAACAAACTGAGGGAGAAAATTGAACCCTTTCATTCCTTCCAAATTTATTCCATTAATAGAAAAATAATTGGAAAGAGTTAGAGCACAAAGATCTATCAGTAACCACTGGGAGAAGAACACATTACATGTAAACATAGTGTTTTAAGAAATAAGCCAGTCCTGAAAAACCAAAGGCCGAATGTTTTCTCTAATATGCAGATGCTAATTCACAATAAGGCAAGGGGCACTAGAGAAGAATAACGTAGGTAGAGGGAAGTGAAGGGAGGGGAGGGGGAGAGATGTGGGGATAAGAAAGACAGTAGAATAAAACAGACATTATTAATTTATGTATATATGTGACTGTATAACCTGTACACTCAGAAAAATGAGAAATTATATCCCATCTATGTATGATATATCAAAGTGCCTAAATGCATTCTACTGTCATGTCTAACAAAACAAACAAAAATTAATATTAATAAAAAATAAAACTAATGTAAAAAAATAAAATAAAATAAAAAGGACTGGGCATGTAAAAAAAATGTCAGTTTAGCAAGGAAGACCATTGGCAAAGCAGCACAAGGTACACTTCCACTGAGAGCTCTAAAATATGATTGCAAATCATAGCCTTGAAAAAAGAATGTAACATGAAGGGAGAACAAAAGGAGCTTTTATCATATGTACTCTTCCCAGTTGTACTCTTCTTAATAAATGAACTCTCCTCGAAAACATTTGTTAGATAGAAGCAATTAAGGCTGAGACTCTATCCTCTCTCCGCTAATTAATTATAGCAAATGAGTTTGTAATGTGCATCATAACAACTTAATAAGCTGGGCCAAACTATTTTAGATTCTGCCATGCTAGTATTTTATCATTGCTGAGCCATCTAAATTAGGTAAGTAATATCTGAACATAAATAGCTTCTGAATTACCTGTGTCCTTCAAAATAAACTCTATGCTTCGAGCAGATGTGGTATTTACATGCAAGGGGTGAAAGCAGAGAATGGCATAGAAGACATAAAGACAAGGAAAGGAGGAGGAAAAAGGAGGAAATTCTCCAATGTGAGAGTTTACACAAACTGTCATCTTGGTGATTTAACATTCATCCCCTCTGCAATGTGTCACACTGACCAACCGGATGCCATTCCAATAGCTCCTTTGCCATTTTTAGTATGTGTTAGATGTGAACAGCGGAGAATAACTAATACACAGCTGAATTAGCCTTTCTTCTTTGACATCATTGGTTATATTATCAATTCTTGCCTCAAAAGTCTAACCAAACCAGGATCAAAGTGTGACTAATACAAGCTCTTCAGTAATTTCTCTGCTTTTAATGAAACTTTAAAGGCAATTAGTGACTCATTGAGTCAATGAATAGACCTTGTACATCAGGGGATGAGTTAAAATATGACTGACTGTCAATGAAAGGACCAAGGGCCCCAGACCAGCTGTGAATTACCTCAGACACAATTATCTGAAACTTTAAAGCATTGGTTTCTTTAAAATCAAAGGTCAATGTGTCTCCCGGGTAATAGCATCTGCTACCACCTCAAGGTGTTAATTGACAAACTTCAGCAGAAGTCAAGCAGATCTTCACCTTCCTCTCTTTTGAGGCACAAATCATTCACTACCCACACAGGTATAATTCAGGCATTTCCAAATTAGAAGGAAGAAGGGGGGGAGGGGGGAAAGGGGGTAGGAGTGCAGATCTGGAGGTTGTGGAAGTAGATCAGCTGACCTTTTCTATTGCTTCTCTTTTCCTATTAATTATTATTTCTATCAGGTTTCTCCAGTCAGAACATATAACAAGGAATTTCCAGTATAGAATGGGGGAAAAAAAAAACAGTGGAACAATTATCTTGAAAGATTTTTGAAACTCGAGCTACTTAGGGGCACAGGGGGACATATCAGTTTTATAGACTAGCAAAAATATTATACACAAAGACCACTGAGAAGGAAATAATTTATCATCTCCTTTCTTCTCGTTTCATTGTTGGACCTATCATCCCTAGGAGGTAATGGATAAAAATAGAGACACTCACACACAAGATGGTTTTTGTTCAGGCAACTTTGATAGTGGCATAAACTATATTTGAACACATTTCTTGATGCCTGTTTTAAAAGGTATTTTATTCTTAAATTCGTGATCTTAGGATAAGAAGTAAATGTCTATATACCTTTCAAGGATGTTTTTAGACAGAATCAAGACTAGACTATAAAACTGGGGCTCCAACCAATATCTTCTCCACAGTTCCCTCCCATCTCCTTCTTTTATCTTTGCAAGATTTATTTTTTAGCAAGCTCTTACTAAGATGTTGAATGCTGAAAATTTTAGGTATACTCCCTCCCAAGTTTTTATGCATTTTTTAAACAGAAAACTCCAATGTCCTGAAGCCTTCAAAATCAGAGGAATGTCAGGCACAGGGCTTTGTTGGTAGATGGTTAAGACTCAGGACCTGTCAGTGCCTCACTGATCCATTTACTGCTAAGGCCCATCTAAGAAACACTGGGGCAAGAAAAGCCAACATGTGACAAGGTATGTACTCTGTGCTCTCTCTTGACCAGTGAAGTATAGAGTTAAAAGAATTGCATCTGTGAGAAAACTGTCCCCTGAATTAGATATTTTCATAAAAATATTTCTCTGTGTAGAAAAATATCGAAGTAAGTAACCTGGAAAAACTTGGAATCAGTTTAAATCCTACTGATGCTCCAGAGGATAGGAATGTTCAGTCAGCAATATCTGCCCAACTAAAACATTTTTCCTCCACAAGGAAAGCCAACACTTTTTACACACCTTTGTCACTCATTGACAGGCCATAAATCCATGCAATTTGCTTAGAATGGAAAAAGTGAGATACAGCCAGACAATCTTACTTACATTTCTGTGACTCCCACTACTACTCCCTAGATTTTTTTTCTGAGCTCTCACATTGCCCAAGTAGTGTTGAACAAAGCCCCAAATGCCCCAATCGCTATTAGGTTAATGAGCTTATCCAGTTTACCTCACTTAGCCCACCTACACTACCTCTTGTGAACTTCCATGACTGCATATCACAAAACAGCAGGGTAGCCCTGAATTCCAGTAATACAAAGGGCTCTTAAGTGATAGCCCATGTTTTTTTTTTTAATTGTCTATCAATATCATATCCACTCTAGAACAGTATTCTCATTTAAGAAACAAATTCCATTGGGACAATTTCTTCTCTAAGCTTGTTTTTCCTTTTAGAATTAAGGTTATCTTTTGAGGAAGACATAATTGGTGTAAAATATTTTATCTAATCTAAAGATTCTGATCAGGTATTCAAATTCCAAAAGTACAATGCATAGTTTTCCTTGAGTGTGTTCACATTGATTAAAATCATTTCATTTTCATGAAATCCTCCTCTGCTGGGAGAAAGTTGCTCCTTTTACTAACAGGAAACCAAACAATTTTAGAAAATAGCTATTAGGTTAACTTATAAGGAAGGAATTTGGTTTTCCTATTATATAACAGTGTAAAAAAAAGTAAACAAAAATCACTAATTGAAAAAGTAGAAAAAGAAATTTGTTTGACTGGGTGTATAGACACACACCTGTAATCCCAACTACTCAGGAAGCTAAGGCAGAAGGATCACAAGTTTGAGGTCAGCCTCAGCAACTTAGCAAGATCTTGTTTCAAAATAAAAATGAAAAGGGACTGTAGATGTAACTCAGTGGTAAAGTGCTGCTGGGTCCAATTCCCAGTACCACAGACACACACAAAAATTTGTGTGTATGTTATTGGGGTAACCATATTAAAACAAGAAGCAAAAAATATTTTTGATGGCTAATAAATATGACAGGTGCTCAACTTCAATAGGCACCAAAAAATATAAATTATAACCACAATGTGACACTTCTCTATGATGCTTAATTTCATGTGTCAACTTGACTGGGCAAATGGATGGCCAGATAGCTGGCAAAACATTTATGGGTGTGTCTGTGAGAGTGTTTCTGGAAAAGATTAGTACTTGAATTAAGGACTGAGTAAAGATCTGCCCTCACCAATGTGGGTAGGTGTCATCTAGTCTGTGAAGAGGGTATGATAGAACAAAAAGATGGAGGAAGAATAAGTTCATGCTCTCTTCTTCAGCAGGAATGTCTGTCTTTTCTCATCCTCAGACATCAGAGCTCCTGGGTCTCTAAGACTTTCAGACTTCAGGATTTACACCAGTCAGCCTTCCCCACATGCTAAACCTGTGGTTCTCGGGCCTTTGGGCTCTGACTGAATGACATCACCAGCTTTCCCTTGGGATGGATGACAGATGGTGGGACTTCTCAGCTTCCATCGCTGTGTGAGCCAATCCTATCAATTGTGCTTCAGTGAATACCCTAATATATTCACATGTAACAGAATACCTAAAATGGAAAATGTGGGAAAGGCTATGTGGAGGCATAAGAACTCTCATATGCTGCTGGTGGACAGAAGACTCAATACAACTACCTAGAATACCTGTTCTGCAATATCTATTTAAAATGAACAAAATACATATTGTACTGCTAGACAACTTCACTTTTAGGCATATTCCCAACAGAAGTTCAAATGTATGTTTACCTAAATACATGTACCAGAATGTTCACAGCAGCAATTTTAACAGCCTCAAACTGAACTACGTCAACAGTTGAAAGGACAAGTAAGGGGTCCATTTACACAACCGACACTCTACAGCTATATAGGTAGATCAACTACAACTACCCAGAACAACATGAATGGATCTCACAAACATAGTAAGAAGACAGACACAAAAGAATACACATGTGTTATTTCACTTATAAAAAGTATGAAAACATGGAGTATTCATTAATACACTTATTTATGTTATGAAGATCAAAAAGGAGTCAAGTACCGAGGAGAGGACAGAAGTCTTTGTCCTCAACATTCCACCTTCCCCAGTGGAAGGTTCTCATCTGGAGCACGACACCCATAACAAAAGTAAGACCGCTTTCAGATGAATGCTGATATGAAGCCTAGGATGACGAGGCACAAGGCGATGGAGATGTACTTGATGCTGCTCCAGTGGAGAGAAGGACATTGAACTGTCTCCACAAACACAGCCACAGCCATAGTCCTGTGAACCTGATTATCAAGAAAGAGGTTTTTCCTTAATTCCTCTTTTACATCTCCATCAGATCACAGAAAATATTTTGATTTAGCCTTTGATTATAAATGGTACCTTTTTAGATGTGAGGTGATGATAGAGGGAGTGGGTTGGTAAGAGGTGCATTAAATTAGTAGACTTGTTTAATGCAGTTTACACCAGGACATTTGCCAAAAACCGTTGTAAACATTTATTTTACACATAAGCCTTATGAGAAAAATTGCAGGTGGAAATGTCCACCTTCAATTTGTTTAAACTGCACAAACAGACCACATAAAGACTTAGATGACATGGAACTGAGGATACTGCTGCACTTAAGTACAATTTACAGTAAACACAATCTAACACATGTTTAATGATGTGTGTGAGAGCTAATCATACTGAATAATAAATGGCAAGTGGTACATGTGAGTAGTTAAATGAAGGTTGTTTCCAGTCATCCAAGTTCTAAAAATTGCTCTCTTTCTCTCAGTTAATTCCCCAGCCCACAACATTTCCCATTGAAGGATCTTTCTTTTCTGTCTTTTTCACCTACACCAGGAACTGGTGCAAAATGTTCTTAACAGATGATTATTAATTAGGAGAAATGTCAATATTGATAATACATCCTGAAGCTCTCTCTTCTCTTCTTGTGCCCCACTCATCCATTGCAGCTTATCTCCCTCTCTGGGGTCCTTCCCATGTCTCTTTTGTCTTCTCCACTTTCAGATTCCCTGGGCTACGTGTCCAATTACTTATCACTCACTGACCACAACACCCACCCTCCTCTACCCACCAGATAGAGCCCTGGGTTCAACAAGTCTGTACATGCACAGAGGCTCTGACTTTCAGCCTGGCCCACCCATCAGAATCACTTGGCCACTTTGGAAACACACCGATGGCCATACCCACTCATGAATTCTAACTCAGTTTGTCTGGGGTGGATCCTGGAAGCCATATTTTTCAAAGTGCAGCAGTTAATTTGAATGCAGCCAGGGCTGAGAACCACTGTCTAGGAGATGCCTGCATATTCACTAGATGCAAGAAAAAAAAAACATGAATGCAGCTGGATTATAGGAGAAAGAGCTATAAACGTGGACTCAGGACATGTTAGGCATAAAGAAGGAAGAGTATTGTGGGGAAGGAACCGGTTGAGCAGGACTACATGTTCCTGGCCAAAGCTTGGCCTCTAATGAGAAGCTGACAACTTCCAGATAACCTCTACTCAGTGTGAGCAGCTACTAAGACGTGAGCTTCTGGTGGTTCTATCCAGGGTACAAAAGCCTGGCTTTAGTCTGATGAAAAATGGATCTAATAAGACAGAGCACTAACTCTGGGCATGTGAAATGTTGGGGAGGTTAACCTAATTCCACCAGGGCAGGGGCTTCAGCACCCTCTTCTTACCCCTCTCACTCAGTTCCAGCTCCATCCTCCTGTCTGCTAAGCATGTTGTTTCTGCCTGGGACCACCACACATCCATTTTACTCTCTCTGGTAAGGATTCTACTTTCACCATAGAGTAACATTGGATAGGAGCATTTTAGTAGTTGTTATTTTTGTTGTTGTTATTATTAATTTAGCTTCTAACTCTTCACAGTGAAGAACACTTCCTCAAGAAAACTTCAAAAGCAAGCTTTATAATCACAAGAAGCTAAGTTTGAAGGGTAATTTGTCCATTGACTATTCATAGGAACTTGTGTAATTGATTCTCTGAGCTTCAAGTATTTTCAGTCCATAAAATGGAAATAATAGCGAGGTGCAGTAGCACTTACCTGTAATCTCAGTGGCTTGGAGGCTGAGACAGGAGGATCAACGCCAGCCTCAACAATGGTGAGGCACTAAGCAACTCAGACCCTATCTCTAAATAAAAATACAAAATAAGACTGGGGATGTGGCTTAGTGGTCAAATGTCCCTGACTTCACTCCCCAGTACTAACAAAAAAAGAAAAAAATATGGAAATAACACCTACCTCAAAAGGTAATGTGAAGATTAAATGGGACCATAAAAAATGTTCCTGAAAATTGAAAGGTGTATCATAAATATTAGCTTTCTCCCCCTCTGACCTATCTTCCAGACTTGGGCGGTCTAGTGTGTTAGCCACTAGCTGTGTGGTAGTTATTTAAACTGAGATTCATGGAAAGTATTTAAAATTAAAAATCCAGTTCCTTTCATCAGCCATATAGCAAGTGACTGCTTTCAATGCCTACTACATGCAACTAGTGCCTACTTCATTGAACAGCACATATAATAAAACATTTCCTTTGCTGCAGAAAGTTCCAGTGGTCAGTGCTATAGCTCTGATGAAGATGGGGAACATCTGGGGAACCTGCTGACTAGGCAGAATATCCCATGCTTCTTTACCCACATGCAGACCTACAGAAAAGGCTAAAAAAGAAGATGCTGAGGAATCTCAAAATAAGCCCAGCTTACTGAGCAATTTTGCTGAGACTCGAGAGGTTCTATCAGTTTTCAGCTCTGTGTAAGCAAATAAAGCCATCCAAGGTCATCAAGCAAAGACCTATTTTTCACAGATTTTATTTATTATTCACTCACAGCTTCTAAACATTGACTTGGTCAACTTCAAATTCATTTTCCCCAGCAATTGGACTGAGTTAAGCAACATGACTGGGCCATGAGGTGGGGAACGTTTTGAGAACATCTAACCCATCATCTCACACTTTGAAGTTGCCTTTTATCTTAATTGCTATGCCTAGGTCAGCTTGTAGACAATTGTCATCCAAGGCCTATAGTCTCCAGGTCACTAATTCAGGTCATGACTTGTGTAAGTAGGAAAAACAAGAATATGATGGGACACAGGGTGTGGTTGAGCAGTCTGTGTACTTTACAACTCTGTAAGACACTGCTTACAATGTTATCACCATAGATTTGTACATTTACACAGAAAATTTGCCAAAAACTGCAATAAATATCTTTTTTAAAAAAATTTTTTATTAGTTCTAATCAGTTATATATGACAGCAGAATGCTCTTCAATTCATTGTACACAAATGAAGCAGAATTTTTCATTTCTCTGGTTATGCATGAAGTAGAGTCACACTATTCCTGCAATCATATATGTACCTAGGATAATGATGTCCATCTCATTCCATCATCTTTTCTACACCCACACTCCTTCCCCCATCTCCTTTCCCCCATCCAAAGTTTCTCCACTCATCCAATACCCCTTCCCCATTACGGATTAGTATCCACTTTTCATAGAAAACATTCAGCCCCTGTTTGGGGATGGTGGTGGCTCATTCTGCTTAGCAGGATATTCTCCAACTCCATTCATTTACCTGCAAATGCCATGACTTTATTCTCTTTTAATGCTGAGTAATAGGCCATTGTGTATATGTACCACAGTTTCTTTACCCATTCATCTATTGAAGGGCATCTAGGTTGGCTCCACAGTTTAGCTATTGTGAATTGTGCTGCTATAAACATTCAAGTGGCTGTGTCCCTGTAGTATGCTGTTTTTAAGTCCTTTGGGTATAGACAGAGGAATGGGATAGCTGGGTCAAATGGTGGTTCCATGCAATAAATATCTTAAGGAAGAAGATTTTTTTTCTTTCTAACTCTCACAAAGGTACTTTATATGTTAGCTAGAAGAACTGTATCTGAATCTGTTTATTCTGAAGCCAGTGGGCAGAAAAGAGTCAAAGATGTTGAAATCCTTAGTCTAAGAAAATTCAGCATTGGGACCCAAGAATGTTCTGGATATCCATGGCAGTCTTTTTTTTTCCCCCAACATCTGCTGAGGAAATTCTGTCTCATGATTCAGCCTTGACCTCTGGATTTGGAGATATCCACCAGTTCTGAACAGGTTCCAATAACAACAGAGAGGTTCTCAAGCCTGACTCTCCACTCACCTGTGGAGTAGTCGAAACTACCTCATTCTGATCCCTACCTCAGACCAGTAAATACTGGGGCCCTAATGTGCAGCAAGGTAGAAACTGCTCCTCTACCACACAAAAAGAATGGAAAGAGGGGATGCTAAAGCCCTAAGCCTTCTGTTTATGGAAGTTGCCTTAGATGTATTTGTATTCCCATGGGTCTTTTCATCATTAGGACCAAAGATGAACTGAAACAGAAAGAAACTAAATAATAATAATAATAATAATAATAATATGATCTGGTATTATGATTGTATACTAGAGCTTCATCACATAATTTAGAAGTTTTAAATTATACTACAGAACCAATTTTTACCCCTCAAACATCAGATAGAGCTCTAATCTCTTGGGTATATAAAGAGCTGAAAAAGATAAGCACCAAAAAAACCAAATAATCCAATCAATAAATGGGCCAAGGACCTAACAGACACTTCTCAGAAGAGGATATACAATCAATCAATAAATACAATCAATCAAAAAATGCTCATCATCTCTAGCAATCAGAGAAATGCAAATTAAAACTACTCTAAGATATCATCTCACTCCAGTAAGAGTGGCAGCCATTATGAAGACAAACAACAACAAGTGCTGGCGAGGATGCAGGGGGAAAAGGTACACTCATACACTGCTGGTGGGACTGAAAATTGGTGCAGCCAATTTGGAAAGCAGTATGGAGATTCCTTGGAAAACTGGGAATGGAACCACCATTTGACCCAGCTATTCCTCTTCTCGGACTATACCCAAAGGACATAAAAACAGCATACTACAGGGACACAGCCACATCAATGTTTATGGCAGCACAATTCACAATAGCTAAACTATGGAGCCAACCTAGATGTCCTTCAGTGGATGAATGGATAAAAAAAAATGTGGCATTTATACACAATGGAATATTACTCTGCACTAAAAAGAATAAGATCATGGAATTTGCAGGGAAATGGATGGCATTAGAGAAGATTATGCTAAGTGAAGTTAGCCAGTCCCCCCAAAAATAAATGCCGAATGTCTTCTCTGATATAAGGGGGATGGTTCAAAATGGGGTTGGGAGGGAGAGAAAGGGAGGAAGATTACCTCTAGATAGGGAATAGGGGTGGGAGGGAAAGGGAAGGAGAAAGGGAATAGCATGGATGGTGAAAGGAGACCCTCATCATTATACAAAATATATGTATGAAGATGTGAATTTGTTGTCAACATACCTTATATACAATCTGATATATTGATAAATTGTGGTATAAAGGTGTATTAAGAATTGTAATGCAAAAATAAATGAATAAATGAATGAATGAATAATAAATTACACTACAAATGTAAAGAAATAAAATCAAACCTAATGATACACTCTCTGGAATGCTCAAATTGAGCTTTAATTGTGTTAGAAGAAGCAGGGGAGGCAATGAAGGAGAGGAAAAAGGGAAAGCAGTCCCAGTTAAAAATGAAAACCTGTCCTCAACTAAGTCCTGTGTGAAGCATGGCAGCTCAAAGCCCCCATCTCAGGAAGAACAGGGTTCACGAGATATGAAGCATAAGTGCTATGTCCACAACAGAATCTGAGATTACCTTCCAAGTGTCTTGTTTACTGAGAAGACCTCAAAATTGCCTGCTAAATAAACCTAGTATGACCTGCTCTTGCTTGCTTTAGATGAGCTCTGCTTAGTCATGTTACACAGTTCAAGAGTCATGGTTTATGCTCAGTTCACATTCAGGTTCAAGACAGCTGGTCCACTTGAAACCTCTCTGGAGTTAAATCTATCACTGATCCTTCTGTGCTATCTTAAACTTGGGTCAGTGTTTTGCTAACTTCTTTGCCAACCAAATTTAGTGATAAGTGTTCAGGATTCCCAGAATGGTAGCCAATCTAACTGGTTCTTAATAAAAAGAAGAGCTAGTCTCATAAATGTATGCTGTTTTTTCTAATGCCCTTCTAAAATCTAAAAATATACATCTTCTTTGAATACACATCTATGGCTATCTACTGAAGACATATGGTAAAAAAAAAAATTATGGAGAATAACATACATTCCCTCTCCCCCAGTTTTAGTCATCCATATCTCTGTGGCTTTCAAAGGTCAGTTCCACTCCTCATATCTTCCATTAACTTCCTCCAGCCCAGAGTAACCTCTTCCTACTCAGGATTTACATTGTCTGGCCCTCTCACTGCTTATTCATATATTCTGTTATGACACCTTTCATAGTCATCTAGCTCATCATATGGGAGTGTCTTTTTACCTGGTCATCTCTAAATGTGCCTATAATTCATAGTAGAGGAGCATATACTTCGCAGTATCACAGAATGCCAGATGAATTTGTTATGAAACCATCCAAATTCATGAAGCAGTTTTATATCATATCTATTCATGCTGTTAAGAGAGAACATAGTAAGATGTCAAGATATACTATAAGGTATTCTGGTTTTCCCACAGCAATAGGAACCCAAAAGCTTGAATCCCTGGATCCTTTAGTGTATCATGTGCCAGAAACATGGGGAGTCTCCAGTGCCCCCTAGTAGAGATGTGTCCCTCTAAAAATTTTCTTAAAGGGTGAGTAGGGAATGCTGCCAATTAAACTATGGTGTGTCAGTGGTTGTAAAACATATTCCAATTTCAAAGATGCTCAAATGTGAAAAAGGATGATATTTCCAATTAAAGACAATATATAATACAAGTTAGAAACCTTTATCAAAACATTAAAATATTGTCATAAATCATGAGAAATTTTCCTTGAAAGAGTGATATATCTATATACCTGCCTCTGTAACACTGAGTACTAGGCTATACCCATGATCAAGTTGGGTTCTGGAGGTAGCCTTTAATCTACTGAGTACCCATTTATATTCCTACAAGGTGAACCATCTAAAAAAAGCAAAAAAAAAAAAACTATGGTGTTATAGCTTTTCCTTTGAGAATGCAAAACAAGTTCTGAAATATCACAGTAATGTGTGCTTCATGTTTAAAACTTAATGAGGTTGCTAGATTGTTGTTCACCATTGACCTTTCTGCAGCATAGTTACAAGCTGATCCCCACTGACCCAGCCATCAGTGAGTCCACTTACTTATGATCACATTCTGCAAAGCTATTACAACTTCCTTTGCACTACTTTGTACAGAATTGATCACATCTTAAAGTCTGTTTAACTATGTACATTTTAGCAGACGTAGACAGTGTTTCATCTGTGCTGCTATGATCCCCTGGGCGCCTTGCACAACGACATACACATTTTGAATAATGATATTATTCAGGGAATTACAAAGAATAAATGGGTAAAGAACTAGTTGAAAGAAAAGCAGTATTATCACTTAGTTCTGGAGTTGGCTGTTACCCATGAATCAATGACATACAATACATGAGACTGTTACTTCATAGAATGTTAACCAGAATAAGGATGTTCTTAGGAGAAGGTCCATGAAGCCTGTCTTCTATTCACTGTGCCTGCCTGGCTATAAATTCAAAGCAATCCCCAATGTTCTTTTGAGCAACTGGTGCCAATATCAACAGCAAATTCAGTACATTCACTGTTTATCCTTCTCATCCCAAGATATTTCAATTTTCTTCAACTATGAAATAGAATCTAATACATATATTTAAATGTCTAGATGGGAACATTTGGGGGGATTGAACTCAGGGATACTCAACCACTGAGCCACATTCCCATCCTATTTTGTATTTTATTTAGAGACAGGGTCTCACTGAGTTGCTCAGCATCTCACTTTTTCTGAGGATGGCTTTGAACTTGTGATCCTCCTGCCACAGCCTCTTGAGCCTTTGGGATTACAGGTGTATACCACTGTGCCAGCTGTTTTTTTTTTAAACCCAGATGGAAGAATGGATTTTTTTTAACTCAGGATGTTCAATTCTGCAAGAATACCTTCATATAATTTATAGCATATTTAATCAGAACCCCAAAGAATGACAGCCATCCCTCTACCTATGTACACTGTCAATGCTGAGAAAGTTTAAGTTACTCTATAACTATTTCTACAGTAGAAATATATTAAACCATGAGCCCAGGTTCCTTCTAAATTTGGGTCAAAAAACAAATTAATTATGCCTTTATCACTGGAACTCTCTTCATCAAGACCCACACAGAGGACAGGGAGAAATAGCCCAGAAGCAGCAAAGATCCACACTACTGCTACAATTTCATTCTTTCTATCAATTCTGGGGTTGCTGTTGCATTCTCCCTTTCCTGCCCCACACTGAGTCATGGAGCCATTTGGGCTTCCTGTCTTGAGAATGCATAAGGTAAAAAAAATGACATCATTCAGGCCTGTACTGTCTCATGATGGAAAAGAGACCAGAATCTGCCAGTGTCATCAATTAAACAACAGGTATTGGATTCCTTCCTAGTCCTAGTGTCCCATTCCTGTGCCAGTATGCATGGTTTCTACCATTACAATTAGACCAAAAAATAAAATAAAATAATAGGAAAATAACAAGACAGAGAAAAATAACATGTAGGAAAACAACTGGTGATATCTATCTATCTATATATCTATCTATATACATATACACACACACACACACACACACACATATACATACACATACACACACACATACATATACATACCCACACACATACACACACATACATATACAAACACACACACATATACATATACATACACACACATATACATACATACACTGGTGATATATCATTCAGTATATCACCTATACTGGCTTTCAAAAATGAAACTACTACTATTTTTAGATTTGAATAATATTTTATGAAGCAAGCAAGAACAATCTTCATATGAACTGGTACTTGCTTAAGCATCAGGAAGATGTCACGTCTTACTCATGTTTGAATCCCCACTGTCTAATATGGTACTCAATACTTAATAGGTCTTCACAAATGCTTGCTAAGTAAGTGAATGAGTATCCTACCTGAAGATGGATGTCTCCTAAAACCCTCCTTAAAAACTTAACTACTTGCCACAGCCTCCACCCAAGGAAAAAGAGCAGTAAATTTCTGTGGTTTGAGTCACTTCACACTGCAACTCTGGCTACAGATAATTGGTCCAGGAACTCATGCTGAGGCAAGAGGATCATGTATTAGGAAGGCCAAACTGCTATGTAACATCTTGACTTAAGATGGATCAACAGGAGTTCCCCATCTTGGATAGTGGTCAGTCGACTCCTTTGAATGCTTTCTCTCAGGACACACAGGTACAAGAGTGGAGGGTCACAAGCCCTGCTATCAAATCAGGCAAGTTATGCATTTTTAGAAGACCTAAGCTCAGAGGGGCTGATTGACAGTCACAGACCTATAAGGAACCCTATCACTCCAGGAAGTTCTCCTTAACCATGTTCTGAGAAATAGAATTCTGAGAGACAAAAATGGATATTGCCTGATAATAATCTGGACACACTGCATGTCATGACCTTCTCAGTTAGTCACAATGCTCACATGCACATTCAAGGCTCTCAAAAATCTTGCTAAAAAAAAGTTTAGCCCTATTTAGCAGAAGATTCTGAAGTCTTTATTTAAAGCATAAAATAACCACAAATGTTACAGCACAGGGCTCTTGAGTTAAGAAATGAAGCCCTCAAGTGGCCTTGATGTGTCTCTTTGCTCACAACTCAAGGCTAAAGTACTGCCTTAATTATGGGCTTATAAATATTATCCCTAGGAAATGAGTCTTAAACTTGTGATAATGAAGCCACAGGATCAAAATTAGACCAGGCTCTTTTTTTATAAAGCAGTTACTCAAATTGTAACATGAGTCAAAACTTTGGGTTCAAAATTCTTAAGACTTTATGACTTCATTCAGGAATCCTAAAAACAACTATGGTCATCACCCATTAAAAATGCAACTTTCAGACTGTTCCATAGACAGGGATAAAAGTCCTTTGGACTGCTCTATTTTCATTAAAGTTCTGCCAGTAAATATGTAAACAATTTTGAAGCAGGCAAACACACATGCTGAGCATAATAAAATCCATCTTAATTGCTGCCCTACCAAGAAAAAGAACTCTGAGTAACTTGTCAAATAAATAAATGATCTATGCCTTCTCTTGTCAACTTTTCTTCTCTTCAGTAAGTTTAATAAATAAAATTGATGGCTCTGGGAATAGTTTTAGGTCAGCTGTTCCAATTGTAACATTCCTTCACTTAAATATCAGTTACCAGGGCATTCTAAACTTGGAAGAAAAAAGCTGTTTCCTGCATTTGTTTTGACACATATCATAAAGCAGCATTGATAAAGTTCAGTCCAACAGCCCTGGCTGGAGTTCTTCCTGATACCTATCTTCCTTTTACCCCTTAGTTTTCTTTACCTTCCTTCTTCCTCCTGCCAACCCCCATTCTGACCCAGAATATGACTCATCTGGTTCAGGATAGGAAAATGAACTCTTTTTGTTTCCTAATCATTCGGTGCTTGCCACATAAGCTACAAAAGAAATGCAACTTTTGGTCCATGTAAAATTCTAATGTGGAATAACTGAAAAGACTTGAACAAATATGCCTAATAGAAGAGAGAAAAGGTGACATGCACTCTAAAAGTTAATAGGAATGTAAAATTCAGTCTCCGTGTAGAGATTAAAAATTAGTATTCTAGTGGAGAATTCATAAAGATAGAAAGGCCTTCAATTCTCACCTGCTCCCAAAAGAAAATATTCCTGGTATCAGAAACTCTTCTTTTATTATAGGTCAATCAATGCCTACTTTTGTAGCTAACAGCATAGCTCGGGGCAAGAATTCAAACAAAATTTTGAATTTTGTTTGAGCAAAATTCAGAGAAAATTCCATGAAAATTTACATACATGGCCAGCTTCTTTTACCCTCAAGAGCTAAGTAGTCAATTTTTCTTGTGTACAGAAATAGATATTAAAAGTACACACAAGGATGGGATTAAATAAGAGAGGGATATGGCAAAGATAGATGTAAATTGCAATGCCCTACGAGCATCAGTGAGGAGAGAAAAATAAAAGCCACCAGGAGGGAAGAAAATTAGAAACCAAAGGACTTTTCATTCCTGCTCCTTGAGATTTGCTTTAATCTTTAGATTAAGCCCTTTATTGTTTCTGTTTGTATTTTGTTTCTGAAATGAGTGATAATATAAAATCTCCTTATAATAATGTCACCAAGATATACAGAGAGAGAGAGAGAGAGAGAGAGAGAGAGAGAGAGAGAGAGAAGCACCAGGAAGCCCTGTGTTCTGGAAAGGTGATGAAAGTAGGTCAACATATGGACATTTCCGTAAAGCAACTGGAAGATCATGATTATCTGTACATGCTGTTCTCGGAGTTTGTCTATCACCCTAAATAAATTCAGCAATAAATCCTTATATTAACATCCAAATAAGGATTGGAAATCATGTTTTAAAAAGACTGAGAGTTGCAGCAATGTTTTACTTTGATCAGATCCTACCCCACCCCACTCCACCCCATTCCCAAGGAATGAATACCTAAAACTTGCCAGAAAGAGCATGAATTTCTCTCCTCTCTCAGGTGCATGGTCCTAAGTCTCTCCTACAAAATTCTGGGAACAGACAAAAGGGACTTTGGTAAAGCATATGCCAAGATAGATGAAATTGTGTGACATTCCTTTGAAATAAAATATGCTATGTCATACATCTTGATTTTAGATTTCAGATGCTCAAATTATTACATTTCAAATAGTTTCAATAGAGGCAAAGGCAACTTTTTCCATTAAATAATTCTTAATCTCTAAAGGAATTATTCATTTTTCTTCTATGTTTTTTGTTCAAAGAATTGAATAACAATAAAAGAAATACCAATAACAATATTTAGTGCTTATGTTATCAGTACTATGCCATATGTTTATATGAATTCTTTTATAAACTCCACAATCAACTATCCCTCTCCTAGGCCTATACCTAAAGGACTTAGAAACAGCATACTACAGGGACACAGCCACATCAATGTTGATAGCAGCTCAATTCACAATAGTAAACTGTGGAACCAACCTAGATGCCCTTCAGTAGATGAATGGATAAAAAAAAATGTGGCATATATACACAATGGAATATTACTCAGCAATAAATGGGAATAAAATCATAGCATTTGCAGGAAATGGAAGGAGTTAGAGAAAATAATGCTAAGTGAAGTTAGCCAATTCCCCCCAAAACCAAATGCCAAATGTTTTCTCTGATATAAGGAGGCTGATTCATAGTCGGGTAGGGAGGGGGAGCATGGAAGGAATAGACGAACTCTAGAAAGGGCAGAGGGGCTGGAGGGGAAATGAGGGGGGCATAGGGTTAGAAATGATGGTGGAATGTGATGGACATTATTATCCAAAGTACATGTATGAAGACATGAATTGGTGTGAATATACTTTGTATACAAACAGAGATATGCAAAAATCTACTCTATATGTGTAATAAGAATTGGAATGCATTCCACTGTCATATATAAATAAAAATAATAATTAAGAAAAAAGAACCAGGAACTATTTTATAAATAAGAAAAATAAGTCTCAGAGATTAACTATTTTCCCAAAGTCACACAGCCAGTAGGAAGCCAAATCAGGATACAAAGTCTGTTTTATTTGACCCCATTGTGCACACACTTTATTACAGGAGGATTTGACAAATGTTTGTCATAACACTTTCCCATAAAAGAAGAGCGCAGGCATTCTAATTATGAATGTATAAATGTAGAGGCTAATATACAGAAGCAGAGCTCTCTCTCTCTGCTTCCTGGTTTCAAGTCCTGAGCAGCTATCCTCTACCACACCCCTCCATGATGTTCTGCCTCACTTCAGTCTCAGAGCAATGAAGTCAGCCATCTATGGACTGAGCCCTCTGAAACCATGAGCCCCCAAATAAACCTTTCCTCCTCTAATTGTTCTTGTCAAGTCTTTTGATCATAGCAATGAAAAAAAAGCCAACTAAAACAAGAAACAAGTGTGAATCATTTCCTGACCAAATCTATATTTCTGTGTTAGCCCTGGATAGATTAAACTCTCTTTTAATAGGCTATGCAAAGAAAGATAACAACCACATAAAATCTACTTTAGGATCAGAACTCAAAAGTTGTGTGGAAAAAAAAAGATTTAGAAGAAGGAGGAGGAGGAGAAGGAGGAGGAGGAGGAGGAGGAGGAGGAGAAATGTCTCTATTTTTGGTTATTTTAAAAATGAATTACAGTAGATGGGGTAGAGAGAGAAGATATGAGGGAAGGGGAGGGGGGATAGTAGGGGATAGGAAAGGTAGCAGAATACAACAGTTACTAATAGGGCATTGTGTAAAATTGTGGATGTGTAACCGACGTGATTCTACAATCTGCATTTGGGGTAAAATTGGGAGTTCATAACCCACTTCAATCTAATGTATGAAATATGATATGTCAAGAGCTTTGTAATGTTATGAACAACCAATAAAAAAATAAAAAATTAAAATTAAAATTAAAAAAAAAGAAAAAGAAAAAAATGTTATGTTATTTCTTTGGAACCTGGGAGACAAAATTTCATTTTCTCAAGTAATCATTTAAATATGAATGGATGTTTCTCAATATACACTTCCTAATAGCCCTTATGTCTTTATTAAGTCTTTAACAGTTGGCAAATGATAGAAACCAATCCTTAAGTGTCAGACTCTTGACATTCTTTAGCATTAGAGGAATTCAACAAGTAACAATTTCAATTACCAATTTTTTCTATCTCATTTTATCAATAGTTCAGATCTACAATGTATGAATCAACCTGGATGAACTACCTGTATTTCAGGAATCTAGGTCAGAACATTATTATCATGAAAGATGTCAAAATACAGACATCAAACTTTACCTAATGTTCTTATAATAAAATTTCATATATAAATAACTCATCACATCTCTCTAAGATGTGAACTTACAAAGAATTGACATCTAACTCTGTTATTACTTTTTGTGCATTCTAGCTAGTTGCTTAACTGCTGTGAGCCTCATGTCTTCACTTTTAAAATGGAACACTCAATGCATACTTTGACTCCTTTGAGATTTTGTTATTCATAGTTGGTGCGCTTGAAGAATTCTAAAATTTGATGTTAACATAAGTTGTTTGTAGTCACTTAAACATAAGCTTTATGAGAGCAGGAACAGTTTCTCATAGAACCATGAGTCTTTAGAACTTAGCATAATGTGAAGCATATGGTACAGTACTATGTGAATGAATGGTGGCAATTGGAACTCATAGAAAACATGGCTTTATGATTATAATGCAAAAGCAAAATACATTCTTATATATTTTTTTCCTCCTCCCATTACCAAAGTTACCATACCTTTAGGAAATCAGTAACCATATTTTGTGCCATATTTTTGCTTCTTCTTCTTTGGGCTGATGGAAAACTGTCCAAGAGAAACCTTTAGTGACTGTTGGATAAAATTTTATCAGAGTCAATAAGAGTAAGATACAACCTGTGTGCACCCCCAGTTCCTGGATTATGATCTCAAATTCCATCCTATTCTATATCAGAAACGTAGGCATTTGGGAAACTAGGTAGTTAAGAGTTTATAGGGTTTCAACTTTAGCATGAACATGAAAATGGAGAAATAACAGCAGGAAGGATATTTGTCAAATTTGTTAAGCTGCCCTTAGAAGTGATGTTAATAATTACTACCTTTTCCCCCAGTACTTGGGATTCAATCCAGAAGCACTTTACCACCAAGCCACATCCCCAACCCCCCTTTTATTTTTAATTTTTTAAATGTTGAGACAATAAGTTGCTTAAGGTCTTGCTAAGATGCTGACATTGGACTTGGACTTGCAATCATCTTGCCTCAGCCTCCTGCATTGCTGGGATTATAGGCAGGCACCACTGCACTCAGTCATAATTGTCAGCAGTAAGTGCTGAGACAATTCCTTTTCTAAAGAGCCCAGGGAAACAATCCCCTGAGTCTCTTCTCTAGGTTTTTTTTTTTTGGGGGGGGGGTAGGGATAAAGACAGTTAATCACATTTCTGTATTCATGAGACTTAGGCAAGAAGAAGGCCCTGATTTGTTCCTTTCACTGATATCTGGCTATCAGTTACACTACAGCTAGCTAGGTCCAGGCTTCACTGTGGCCAGATGTTTGGACTGGTTGATATCTGTTAGGTACCAATTGCTCTTCTTATCTCACCTCCTTTCCTTTTCAGAGACCAGGCACAAATTGCCAGAACTCTTTGTAGAGTAAGCATGCATTTTCTTTGGTTTTTATTAATAGTTATTCCTAAAGGGTACTACTATGCTATTTTTGTGGGGTAAAAGGTAGGGAGGTGGGGAGCCTTATCCTTCCAGTGAAATCTGGGATTCTTTGCGAAAAAAAAAAGAGAAAGAGAAGTTAATAGCAAAGTGGTTATGTGAAGTTACTAGGCATCATCCATCCCAGCAAGACTCTGCACTCTTGAATAATTTCTTGAAATATAAATGGCACTAACACATATAACATAGACCCTCATTCACTGACTTATATCTTCACAAAATTTACAACTATGCCACTTATTCTTACGCATTTTACTAAGTCTCGTCCTTATGAAGAAATCCGCTTAACTGGAGACTGGCTTATGGGTTTACTACGTTAATATCTAAGTAACAACACAGAATAAAAAAACAATCCTGGCAAAAGCAGGCTTTCAACTTTCAACAGGTGGGAAGCCTTGATAAGCATTAAGATTATTGACTCTTAGATAAAATGAGTTGGTTAAGTAAAGCTTTGCCCAAGAAATGACAGCTTTGTACTTTTGCCTGTGATATTTTAATTAGTTGGTAACATTTTCTAGAAGTTGAGTTTTTGGAGACAGATGTATTCCTACTTTACTCTTCAGGGATATCCCAAATTTAGACTGTCAGTAAAGTAGGGAGACCCCATTTTAAAAGGGGGTAGCTTAAGAGGACAGTCTAATGCAGACTATCTCTGTCCACCTTATATCTATCATACTGCTTGTTGTTGTTGTTGTTGCTTTTACCAAAAGAACATCATTTTTATTCAGAGAAGAAATAACACCTTGCTTAAAAATCTTCCATTATGGTTGAGCAGGTAATTTGATTATGGCCAATGGTAAGGAAGAGTTTCTGCTAAGGTGTCCAGAAGAGCTCCTTGGAGGAGGAGGGAAACCCCAGAGGTTGTCCCTGTTGCTTTCTGCCCACACCATCTTTTTCCTGCCTGGAACAGGAATACATGGCTATAATGGTCACCTGTATCACATGAGGATAAGAATCACACCTTCAGGATGGCTGAGAAGACTTCAAAAATCCTGGGTCCCTGATAAATTTACTGAGTTATCACATTGTCTCTGGCCTGCCACAGCAATATGAAATATTTCTTTTTATTAAGAGAGAAAAATAAACCTCTGTCTTTTTAGGCCACTAGTTTGTTGGTTCCTGTTGCAGCTAAATGCAATTTCTAACTGAAATATGCTCAGTTCCAAAGTTCATGGGTTGCAACATAAGAGGACTTGAAATACTGTTGTTTGAGAAAGTTTGAAAGAATTGAGGTTTTGTGTTTGGAAAGGGAAGAGAATGAAAATACTCAAAAGTAGCTATATTCAAATATGTAAGCCACTAACATACAGAGAAGCCACAAAAGAGAGGGAAAGAAGGGTGAGAGAAAGAGAAGCAGATTTCAGCCCAGCCTGAGACATCTTTCTGTTCATCAGAATTGACTCTTCTTGCATCACTGGAAAGGTTCAAGTATAGTATAATTGTTATTCATGGAAACATGGTAGAAGAGATTAAAACACTGAGTGGGACAGTTAGAGAAGGTGACATTTGCTTAAATTTCCACACTCAATTCAGAAAGCTTTTGAGTCTATGAGTTCCTAATGCCTAAAATCCAATTCTCATTAATAAAGCAAATATTTATCATGTACCTACGAAGTGAAATTTATTGCTTTGCTTTGTTTATTGTGTTTAATCTAGCTAATTTTGATATCACACGTAGGCCTCTTTCAAAGACAATGGACTTCTCTGTTTTGGAAGTGTCTTCAGTTTGTCAGAATTTGTGCAGAAATTATGGCCTTTTTTGCAGTTGGAACACCCTAACCAGTCATTATAGACATGTGTTACACCTTAACCATTCACCAGGCACTGAACTCTGGGTTTTAATTGATTGTGTATAGTTTTTCAACAATTCTATGAGGAAAGCCCCATTATATCCTCTTTGTAAAAGAAGAAAATAAGGCACAGAGAATTTGAATAATTTTTCAAGTTCATAGAACTAAAGGTGATGTCAAAATCAGAACACATTATTCAGACTCCTGACCTCCTTATTGAGCAAACTATATTCTCCATGCCTGGTCTGTATCAGACTTCATAACACCACATTCACCTAATAATCATAAGAAAATTGCAAATGAGTTTAAGGTACTGTATTAGTCATTTTTTGCCACTGTGACCAAAATACCTGACAAGAGCAGCTTAGAGGAGGAAAAGTTTATTTGGACATCATGGTTTCAGAGTCCTCAGTCCATAGATGGCTGACTCTGTTGCTGTGGGCCCAAGGTGAGGCAGCACAGCATGGCTAAGAGCAGAGGAAAACTGCTCATTTCATGGAATTCAGGAAGCAAAGAGAGGAGAAGACAAGAAAAGGGTTCAGGGAAGATGCACCCTTCCAGGGTATACCCCCAAGGACTCATCTCCTCCAGCTATGCCTATAGTGACCACCCAGTCAGTCCATTCAAACTAGGATGGACTGATTAGGTTACAGCTTTCATAATCTAATCATTTCACCTCTGACTATCTCTGCAGTTCTTCTGAGGAATACTTCATATCCACATCATAAGAGGTGCTATACAATCAATCTATGAATGATGAAAACAGATGTCTTATGTATTTTGAACGGTTCTTCAGTGTTTTCTTCTTTTATGTTCCATATAACTTTTTATCATCTGTAAATACTACTCCATGAAAAACAAATCTGGAATAATACAAGTTAAAATGGTATATGGCAGCTATGTGACAAAGATCAATATTTAATCCCTAGATAAATTGGTGATAGATTATCAAAACAATTTCTCTCCATAAAGAGCTATAATTACTTTTATTAAAGAAGGGAAGCTCCAAGAGAAGTTCAAGTCTTCTCCCACCAATAAATGCATTGAATCATGCCCACAGATGAGAAAATCTTAACAGTACTAACAGGTAATAATTTTTCCTAGTAAACCTGACATCAAAATTAAAAAGCCATAGGGGTCAGGGTTGTAAATCAGTGGTAGAGCACTTATCTAGCACATGTGAAGCACTGGGTTCAATTCCCAGAATCACAGGAAAATAAATAAAGGTATTTGCAACTAAAAAAAAATTAAAAGCCATAGATTGACTCATTATAGGAAAAACAAAACGAATCTTTTGCAAATACTCCAAACTTTTTTCTCTTAGAACATTGCTAATACAACAATTCAAATATGTAAGAGTTGGCACATTATAATTCTTTCATTGTGAATCATTATCTAAGGTCTTAGTAGGATATAAAACTTGTCCCTTAAAAGCTGAAATAACTGCTTATTTTTTAAAGTCACTGACATTAAATTAAATATGAATTATTAAGCATCTTTTTATTCTAACCCATTTCTATCTGGCTTTAATTTTAAGTCTTTTGGAGCTTCATCCCACTTTGCCATTTGCTTTTGTATGTTCTTATTCTGTCTTGCAAGCTGATTAGTAATAATAAACTCAGGATCAGAACTTTGAAATCACTGCCTTTAAACACGTCCAGATATACAGCACGTGTTTCATCTCCCTTTGGCACAAAGGCCTGGTGCGTTCCGCCTCTCTCACCATGGATACCATGCTATTTAACTCAGCCTGAACTGTGCTGACTACAGACACAGAAAGCCTGATGGTCATTAAAACAGTTTTCCCTCTCTTTACACCCAGCCAATGTGCATCAAGTGTTCTAACTAAAATACACGTTCAGAAAGGGCCCCAAATTGACAAGGAGCAAAGGAGAAAAAAAAAAAAAACAGAATTGGAAGAGGATGGTGGAGAGAATAGGCAAATTTGAAGAAATAAATAAAGGGGAGGCCAAGAATACTTGGTGACAGTTCGTTATCATCTTTGGCAGGTGTATTTATATGTTGTTCACTACAAAAAGCAGACATCCAAGATGAAGTCCTTCTCACAGACTGCAAAGGTGTACAGATTTATAACATGTTTGGTTGAATATGTCCCCCATAAGTACTAGTACTGCCTGAACCCCCAAGCGGCTACTATAGACAGCAGGTATAACAGGAATGCATTTCCTTTTGAACCCAAGCATTCAGTCTCTGTGTACAGCTGCTCTGTGGCACCTAATGCCTTGCCTTCCCTGGGACAGCAGCCAGCGGGGTGGCGGCTTTCTTTGGAGATTAGGCATTAATTAGTTCTACTTTGCTTCCTTAAGATAACCCTGCAGATGCTTTTCTTTGCTCTGATTATCGCACATAGAAAAGGGTTGCATTTTTCTAAGCTACTAAGCAGCCAAGGGTTTGTGTGACTATGACAGCTGCTAAGTGATTTTCTGGTGGAGAAATAAAATGACAGGAAGGAAAAGTCAAGTCCTTCCCGCTGCAACCCAAGACCCAGCATTGCTGATATCCTGAGAGGAAAATAAAATCAATGTTCTGACTTGTATTTGCTCCCTCTTCCAGCTGGGCACTGCCTTTTTTTTTTTTTTCATTAGCTTGAACATGATCTACAGGAATATGCTGACACACATGGACCCATGCTCACTCCAAATTTTGTGCTAAAGACAAAAACTCCTCAGATATTCTAAACTAACCACTTTACTAACTCGGAGTCCTCAGTAACAAACCATGCGCTGGTAAACACAATAAAAACACGTAAACAAAACCTTCCAAGCAGGCAGAATACACATCAGGGCATTCAGATCCCAAAGCTGGAACAGTTACTCCCAGGAGGGTTTGCCAGACCTCTGCCCAGAATCCAGTTCATTCTAATTAAGACCTTGTTCTGAGCAGCTTGGCTCTATGGTACTGCAGTCCACAAAGATTAGAAACGAAATGAAGGGATGTGCATCCTCAGGCGACACATTGACAGGAGCAAGAAGACAGCTGGCCTTCAAAGAGGAGACAGCACTGACGGCCAACCAAAGCCATAACCCAACACAAAATCAAAATCACAGAAAAAAATGATCTGCCTGCACAATAACTTTCTTAATATATTGTAGATCATGCAAAATAAACCACATTTATAATGAGAATTCTGAATCATTAATAAAAATACAAATATTTTAAAAGGTTTTGAGACTTCAGCAGGTAGATTTCCATTTCTCTGAAACCTCCAATGAGTGAAATTATTATCCTTCAATATTTATCTCTAAGATCACTTATCTAGCTGCCTAATATTTTTCCAGGACAAAATCAAACCAGAAATGGGAAAGCAAATGAAATATGTCAATTTCAGGTTCCTGGGAAGTGAAGGTAGCAATCTTGGGGGGGGGGGGAAGGTTCTCTTTATTAAGGTGAATGTACTGAGAAACTTGCCCCAAACTTCTTACCTTTCAAGATCACAGTGGTGCTAGTTCACATGCCTGACAAGCTAGCAATTGTGTCAATGGAGTCAGAAGCTATTCTTCACAAAAGACTTAGAATGGGGGTTGGGGTTGGGGTTCAGCAGTAGAGCACTTGTCCAGCACATGTGAGGCCCTGGGTTCGATCCTCAGAACCACATAAAAATAAAGATATTGTGTCCATCTGCAACTATAAAAATACATAGAATGGTAGCTCAGAATTCTACCTGATCTCAGAATTGCATGTTAAGAAAGGTTTCCAGGATCCTCTCGTGGATATGAGAGTTTGGAATGTTTGTTTGGGACCCTTGAGTCTGTATTTGATAAGCTCTGCCCTGTTTAGAACCACTAACCTGGAATGCTATAGTTTGGGAATGTTCCCTGAGTGTCTGTCTGGACTTCTCAGCCGCCCCTACCTTGGAGGATCTACAGTCTCCTGTTCCCCAATCCAAAGGGCAGCTGGTGCTGCTTGTGGGATCTCTTCTGGTTCAGCCTGGTTCTCCCTAGGGACACACAGAGCTCACACTCTTCCATATAACTCCATTCTTCTCATAGTTATCACCCAAGGAGTGCAAAAAGGTTAAAACAGAATGAGAAAGGATAAAATTAGACATACATTGTTTCTCTATAAGGGAACTGATCTTTACCTGCTAACAACAACAAAGATGCTTGAAAAGAAATAAAAAGGAGGCAGGATATTTTAGTATGTCCAAACCAGTTATGAAAAAAAGAGTTTGGGGCGGGGTTGTTTGCTTGTTTGTTGTTTGTATTTTAAGCTTCTTTAGGAGACTGATGCTGGAGGTCAGAATGTTCCAGCTCTAACCACTTTCTACTCATTTGCCACTCTGCTTAGTAATAACAAAAGCTCACACTCGTGTGCTGCCTACACTATTTTGTCCTGAATTGTTTATTCTGGCATTTATACTTTCTATCTCATTTTGTTCTTTTCTTCAGTTTAATTTTCCACAGAAATCTTATGTTCCCTTTCACCACTGAATAGATTTTACAATCTCCCATAGACCAAGTCTTGAAAAATAAAATGAATTAATAATAATGAATCTGAATATGCAGAACCTTTCTGCCCACGGACAACCAAAGCTGAGTTGTGCTTCTTTGGTAGCTGCTAGAGTGTCTACTCATTACCTTTATGGTTTTTTTTTTTCCATTACATGGAAAGCAAACATTGGTATCTTTGAGCACACAGAAAATTTCTTCTGCACAAAGTAAACTCTGCTGTCAACAGGGCAACTTGTTTAATCTCTTTCCTTCTATTGCTAAACTGGGATAATATATCACATGAAATCAAGGGAGGGAAAAGGTTAAAACGTAATTTTCTGTATGTTCTTGCAAGATCCCTTTATTAGTGCTAAAAAAAGGTGAGGGTAAGTGGTTGTCAGCTTAGACTGTAGATATTGTAAAAGTTTCTGCATAATCATTGCATTCTAGCTCCCTGGGGTTGTGGCTACTCACCTCTAGTCCTATGCAGGTGTGTCTAAAACCTTAATAGCAGTACTGGCATACTTAGGACTCTAGCCACTTTCTCTTTAGCAAATGATACCCTTCACATTCTTGCTGCATAGCAAGATCCTAAAATAAGTGAACTAAAATTTTCTAGAATTTAGAAAGTTTCCTAAACATACCACAGTATGAATGTATGTTAGAATAATAGAATTGATTGAAGATAGGGGCACAAGGAAGAAATAAGTTGATTTTTGTCATCTATTGAAATAAATTGCAAGTGGATTACCTGGGATAAAATAAGGAGTAGTTATTGTTATTGTCTTTGAGACATATTTTAGATTTAATTTAACCTTCTGCATGCACTTTTCCATTGCTACTTCTTAAGACATATCCCTCAAGGCTAGAAAAGACTACAAGACTACACAGACTCATGGACACCTTAATTACCCATACAGTCATTCAATAAATACTTAATGAAAAAATGAATAAATACCAATAAATATTAAAATATAATAAATAAATACCAATAAACATTAATAAATAAATATTGTTTTCAACTTAATATTCCATGCAAGCATAAAAACAATTTTTAAAAATTTCACAATTTAAAAAAATTCAGGCAAGTCATTTTAGAGAGTACAGGTTCTGTAGTGAGAAGACTTGTGCTAGATATCCAGTTAGCTTCTAACTGCTAAGCAAGCCTCTAACATTCAGCTCTTCCATCTCTAAAATGAGTTTAATATTATGTAAAAACCTAATATAATAGTTGGAAATAGTATCTGTGAATTTCCAAACACAGCATCTGGCATATGTGACTTTGGTGTTGATAATGGTGACTTTTCCCTAAGAATTAGTGCTACTGAATGGATAGATACTTATTTCCATACTTTATCTTGTTCCAATCTTTTCTTTCACATGATCCTAGTATGTTCTTATTATTTTGCTTGATATAATTTCCCAGAATGAAAGAGTACCATATTCAGAAGGTGTAAGAGAACACACTACAAAGTAAAACATAAATGCAATTTGGGAGGAATATTACTTAACTGCAATGTTTGTAGCTTTACTAACATCTTCCCTTTATCCATCAAGATTCTTGGATTGTAAGAAACAGAGAGTTGAATCATTTACTGAGTGAATTTATTGGAAAGATATGAGATAATTCATAGAACTTTAGGAAATGCTTCATAATTAGACTGTGAGAAGAATAAGAATTGGGCTGCCTTTTGGAGCAGTGTAGAGGAACAAAGAGAGTGTCTTAGGGCAGTGGGGCCAGAAGTTTCCAACTCTAATCATTCTAAGCATCCTAGAATAGCTGATGATTGAATGAAGGATGGACATCATTCTGAATTGAAGGGATGCTAGTTCTTTTATGTGACTTTAATATTTTTCTGTGTCGCTCTGATTGAAAATGATGAAAGCCCACACTATGTACCACTTAACCTGTGTTGGTAATGCTTCTAAAGACTTTGCAAGCATTAACTCACTTAATCCTTCAACAGTTTTATGAGGTAAGCAATTCTCAGAAAAACACGGAAGTCTCATGGATATAGCTTGATCCACGTGGTCAATGCATTGGGCAAGGAGTACCTCATTTGATAGTCCTAGAAGACAAAATGGAACAAAAATAAGTTAGGGCAATTTTACCAAAAGGAGGCTTAAATGAGGGTAGGCAGACAAAATCCATTTTTACATTTGATAATCCATTTTATATTTGTATATTTGATAAGATCCACATGCCTGCCGCTGAATAAAGATAATCTTTATTTCTGTTGAGCAAAATATTTTCAATTAGTGGCATACAGTGACTAGAATTTAGAAAGTTCAGAAATAAAATGTGTCTTCTTCTGAAAATGAAGCTATATTCTGTCTCCCATTCTATATGTGGATAGGAATACTATAACAGTACTTAAAATAAATATGTGATTGCACATTGATGCCAATTATTAACAAAGTGAAAAATCACATGTATTTAGGAAAAATATACTTAACATGTAAATTCAGTCAAATTTAACTTCTCTGACTCCAGTGAGTCTAGGCATCACAGAAGAGAGGAAATTCTTCCTCAATTACCCCAGGATTAGTGAGATAAACATTCTCCCAATCTTTCTCCCAATCTCTTATAAGCCCCTAGTAAAATAATTCTTTCATTGAATTGCTTGAATCAACAAGATTTCCATTGCCAGAAATAAAAAAAAAAAAGAAAAAGAAAAACATTCATTATCCTGAATGCTTCCATTTTCAAGAAATAGTTCTTATGTTTGACCTGGGGGGTGGGGAGAGGAAGTAGTTACTGCCACTATATCATATAATATATTATTATCATATGAGACTCCTTGTAGAGGTTAGAGGCCATTCCTTATTCATCCTTATGTCTACTGTGTCTCTGAGGATTGCAGACAAAATTTATTTTATGAATTAAGTAATAAATATTTGATCTTATTTCAAGAGTAGTCCAATATTTTTTCTGTTGCAGACCTTATTATCAGTATTTGCATTTGAAGTACCTAGCATAGAAATATGAAGAAATCCCATATGCAAGAAAAATATTAAAGTCACATAAAACAACTAGTATCCCTTCAATTCAGAATGATGTCTATCCTTCATTCAGTCATCAGCTATTCTATGAAAATCTGTTATAGTCAACAGGCTAATGTTAAAAGAACTGGAAATATAAATCAGAGCACAGGAGTCTCACATCCTTTACTCTCAGATTTCCACTGAAATGTTCAGAAGTACTAAAAGACAAGAGAAAAACACCTCTGAATTTATAAGCTAAGCATACAACTTCCACACACAAAAACTAAGAAAAGTTTCAGCTATAAGTAAAGTAAATCAGATAAAAAGCAAATTAAACCAATTACTAAGGCACAACTCTCATATTCTCCAGGACATAGTTTCCTATTTGGAATGTTAAGATGCTATGGTTAGAGGCGCTAAGACAGCAGAGTGAAAATATGCCCCTTTGGCTTTGTTTTGCTCAGGCTGAGCTCTAGTATTTGGAGGGAGTGTTTTTTGAAGTTCCTGAATTCTTACAGGTCATAGGATGCAGTAAGAGTGCAGTTGTGAAGGCAGCTGGGCTCAGCTGCAGGTTGTGTAAGGCCTGAGGCAAGCTGGTTAAGGAAGAGGCAGTAGACAAAACTGGACTTAGAAACCCGACACCTGCAAAGCAGCTTCACCTAATATGGTGAGAAAACCCACACAGCCAACATTCCACTGTTGGTGTACCCAGGTGTCCACCTTCCTTCTTTCTCCCCACAGGCTGTGGGAGGCAAATCTGTGAACTGAGGACATTTTTGATAATCAACTAGAGTCAAGCTCCACAGAAGAAAGCACAAGTCTAAACTACCCAAAGGGTAGTCCACTGCTCCCTCTAAAAAAATACTGGAGATGAGGCTTTGAAAATATTCTATGGTATAAAAAACAATGCACCATTCAAGATTTTGAATAGGAAAACTTAAAAGTTACTCACTATATAGGAAATAGAGGTAAATAGTAGAATCATGTGTCTCATGTTCCCATAAAATTATGAAAACATGCACTATAAAAGATAAAGTGAGGCTTTACTTACTAAAAAGAAGTTCACTTGAGTAAAAGATAGCAAATATAAAAGGGGATGGTAAAGAGACAAAAAGTAAAGTATTATAACTCTAATCTAGAATGGAGGCAGTAAAGATAGAACTGACACTGCAGAAAATGAAATTAGTGGCATGAAGAATAAACTTAAAAGGTTCTTTCAGAATGCAGAGAAAAAAGAGCAAAGATTTAAAGATGAGAAAAAGAATGATACAAGTATATTATACAAATAATAAAAATCCAGTGTCATTAAATAGTATGCCAGACAATACCAGAAGAAAATGAGACAGAAGCAATAACTGAAGATATAATATAAGAAAATTATGAAATGTTAGAATAAAAAGACTTCATAATATGGCAGATTAGTGAAAAGAGGTCTTTTGAAGTTTTAATATTTCAGGGGTAAATGATGAATACTATATGCATCCAAGCAGAAAAAAAAAGAAAAAATTAAGGTAGAAATCGAATACAATTTATATAAGAAAAATCTCTGTAGTATGATGATATTTTATATGAATAAAAGTAAAGAGACAAGAAAGAATGTCATACTCCTAATTAACTCTGGGGTCAAAGTGAACTCAAATATCCTTTTAAAAGACAATTTAAAAATAAACATCAAGCCACTTGTGGTGGATCGTACAGCTCCAAAGGCTGAGGCAGGAAGATCACAAGTTTAAAGCCAGCCCTCAGCAACTTTGTGAGGCCCTATGCACCTTAGTGAGACCCTGTCTCAAAACCAAAAACATAAATAAATAAATAAATAAATAAATAAATAAATGAGGATATGGCTCTGTGGTTGAGTGCCTTTGGCTTCAAACCCTGGTATATCCCCCAAAAAAATAAAATAAAATAAACATCAATAGAAAAGAAGAAAAGGATCATTATAGGCAATTTAGAAAACAAAACTGAAATAAAGAAATAGTAGTCACTTAGCACTTATTTTGTACCAGGTACTGTTTAAATGAACTAAATATTTACATATGTTTACATATAAATCATATTAGTATATGTTAACTAATCAATAAATGTATCAAAACTTTAATCTCACCAATAATTAAAGAAATAAAAATTAAAACTATAATGAGGCTATCAGGCTGGTGATGACTACAACATTATTGATAGCTAGAGGTGCTGGAAGGTGTGGAATTCTCTCACACGTGCTGGTGAAAGTGTAAATGACATAACCAATTTGGAAGGAAGCCCAATAAACTTATGAAAATTAACATGCCCATCTCCAGTGACCCCCAAACAATTCTGTATTTAGAGTACACACTAAATAAATCATAAGGTTGCCACAAGAGGAGGCACACACAATCATTTCCAATAAAACATTTTTTAGGTAACTACCTTATAAATTACTTATGCCCTCATTTTATATTAAATACATAACATAAAACAGGAACTGCTTTAATATTTGTTCATCAATAAAGGGTAGTTTACATAAATTATGGTATTTCACATAAATTAATGGTAAAAGTTTGAGGAGACACATAAGTTTACTCTGATTTGAAAATTACACAATGTGAACATATATAAAAACATTACATGGTACTCCATAAATACATAAAATTTTTACATGAAACTTAAATTTTTTTTTAAATTTAAAAATCATTGTATATTCAAGCATTTAACAATGTATCCATGCAGCTATCAAAAATGGTGATATAGATTTGAAATTTCTGGCACTAATATATTAACTGAAAAGCTAAGAAATATAAATTGCATATGTAGTATGATGACATTTTATACGCATAAAAGTTAAGAGGCAAGAAAGAAAGAAAATGCTATAAAAGGTTAAAATTTGTTAAACCTGATACTTAGATTATGAGTTGTCTTCATTTTCTTGCTTTTAATTCTCTAAAGATAATTTTAAAAAATAACATCTTATTTAATTTTTTCAAATTATAAGAGATGGTTAAAACCATTGTTGGGAACAAATAGTCTCTCATTACTGATCAACAAATAATGAAAATCTGGACTATGGATACAACTTCAATAAACTACAGGATAATGTAAACTTAAAGAAAGTAAAAAGAGTAATTAAAGGTAACATATTTTTAATAAATCAAAAAATAAACAAATTTACATTAATAAAGCATAACAGAATTAAAAATGAGATTTAGAGAAAATTGGCAATATATAAGGAGAGTAATCAACACAGCATTTTTCCAATTGTTAAAAATTACAAGATATAAAAAAAATTACAAGATATTAGAATGAAAGACTCCAATTTTATAAAAATAATCTTAGTGTCTCAATTTAAATGATAAGCTTATAGAAAAAAATACATTTTCAAAAACCAAATAAAGAAGATATAGATAAACTGATTAAATCAATGATAATAAAAATAATTTAGAGCTTTGTCAAAGACCATTTCCAGAATATTTTCCAGAGCCTTTTAGCATTTATGTACAAATCATTGAAACTTTGCAGGGAATTGGAAGTTTTCAAATTATTAATACCACCCTCATAGGTTAGAAAAGAATATAAAACTCACCCTCATAGGTTAGAAAAGAATATAAAACTCTTAGACATCACTTTACAAATTAATATAGCTCCAATTTTTATATGAGATAAAATTAGAGCACAGAAGTACCAAAAAAAAAAAAAAGCTCAAGACCACCTTTGAATAAAGATTCATGTAAGTAAAAAATCTAGCAGAGACAAGCCACACAATACCAACCCCAATACTGAGGTTCTGAGTGCCTCATCATTCCAGAACCCTCTCTCAGTTCATATTCTGTCTCCTTATAGAACTAGCTTACTTAGGACCACCTCAGCTCCTCGAAATGATGTGTAACTCCCATGTAGACAGACCTCAAGCCATTTTAACTGCTATGGAACATTAGTGATTTGAAATAATTAAAAGGAAGAGAACTGCACCAGGCATGGCAGAACATACCTGTTCTGGTCAGAAGAGTCAGAAGATATTACTTTTTACTTGAGGAAAAGGAATTAGGAAAAAGGCAGTATTGAGCTGTTTCTTCAAAAATAAGGTTTGGACATTCTTCATCCTTACACTACATGTGGAGAGGAATTGAACATCTTATGTTATTTCATAGATGAAGAATAAAAACCAAGATCCAATTACTCATGATAGTAATGAATACATTGCCTAAGGCTGCTGGATAAAATACATACCACTCAGTTAAATTTGAATATTAGACTAATTTTGAGTATAACTATGTCTGAAATATGTAAGAGTTAGGAGAAACCACCTTGGGGCCAGGAGTACATTAAGGGAAAGTTCAGCAGGAATGCCTTCCACTTGCATTTTGGATATGCATAGAGTGTCTTTTTTTTGCCTTTCCTCCATTCTTTCTTTACCCCTCAACCTTCTTAAAAGTTCAGAGGGATTCACTGCAAATGCCCATCCAACTACATTTCAGACACAACTAACACTGAACAGAGAAAAGGGACAGAATTCAGAGTCATGAGGAAGGCAGTCTTGCAGAGGCAAGTGTCATTTGTGAGCCCTGCTCCTGTTTTTACCAGGGCACAGCATGCCTCAAGCTCTGAGAACTGGCTGCTTCACAGGAGGCCAACCCGAAGAGCAATATAGCCAGCATAGAGCCTGAAAATCCAAGAGCCTGGCAAAGACAGCCATTTTTCCTGAACACATCACTGAATTGCGAGTTTTAAAAGGGAAACAGAGTTGACCATATGGCATTTGGGATTTCCACAAAACTGTTTCCAAAGACGGCTGTGATAAATATTTCCCGAGAAGAAGCAAATCCAAAAGCAGCCACAGTATAGCTCCCGTGGTTAAGAAAGTAGAGTTTGAAGTTAGACAGAGCTGGGTGTGAATTCCAGCTCCACCCATTGTGAGCTGAGTGACCTTGAGCAGAAAGTTCATCCTTCTGCAGCCTCAGTTTCTGTTGTGTAAAACTGGGAATAATTATAAAGTAATAAAAATTAATCAACACTTAGTTATATATTAACAAAACAATTATTTATAAACTATTTACAAAATAATGAAAAGAATTAATAATTAAATAATTATAAAGTAATTATAAAAATACATAGTGCCTGGATCTCAATAGTTAATAAAAGATAATCATTATAATATACTGATATACTTTTGATATTATCCAAAAGCAAAAGAAATTGCAAGAATGGTTAACTTCCACAGCATTCCTCATACCCCTGGGAGAAATCAAGGTGCTTGTGGTCAAGAATCAGGGTCCCCATGGTCTAGGATTAGTTCCATCTCTGGGCAGCTCTGATGTCTCCCCAGTGCCAGGATCATTCCCAGAGGAGTAAGCTGGGAAGGGGTGGGGCGGATATGCTCCAGCAATTGAATGACTTCAAAATAGAAGGATTTTCAATGGCAAGGAATTTCTCAGATTCCAAGAAGATACTTGAGAACTCTCTTTTCCCAGAGGAAAGAAACTAGTTCATGTGCTCTTAACCCAATGAGGCTTACGGTCATAGTAGAGGGAGAAAGAAGATAGTTGGCCTTAATTAGCTCCAAAAAAAGCCCAGAACTCCTGGGATTAATCCAAAATCAAACAAACCTTCTAGTGGAGAGATCCAAGCTCCCAAATTTCAGCATTAGTAAAATAAAGCCAAATGTAGGACAGCATCTGAATGATTCCCATAAAACTAACATTTACATGTTTTAAGAACTAAAGTTATCTTTGCCACAATTCCTTTGTATGGGAAAGGCTCAGCCATCACAAGACAGTAAGCTCTGTTCACCCTTTCTACTGCTATATGCTCAGGGAATGTCAGAATGGCTCTCATGTAGTTGGTAATAAGGAAATTTTGATTTAACAGAATTGTTCAAGATCAGTAATGGGACCTGGGTTTGAACCTTGATTTGACTCTAAAAGTCATAGTCACACTGCCTGCCAAGGCAGACACAGCCCAGAAACAATCCCAAGGCATGCTCCTACCCTCTCTATGCCTAAAGTTCTCCTGGAGTCCACCAAGATGAAGGAGGAAAACCACTCGGAGGAGCACCCTTTAGAGAATTTATAATATAAAAATTATGGGAGATGCTATTTTTTCCCAATTCTGTTTTGCTAAAAAAACTTAATTAATTCAGGTGATAAATTTCCCATTTAAATATATTCACCTCCTAAAATATTTGGTATCTTAATTATGATAATGATTTTATAGATGTATACATGTCAAAACTCATCAAAATGTACAATTTATATACATAATTTTTTTTGTATATAAACTATATGTCAATAAATAGTGTGGTAAAACACACAGGCATGTAACATACACTGCCTGGACTTTCTGGTGATCCATTTCTGGCCCCAAATATCTGTACTTATGTCTACTGAAGAGGGCTCCCATCAAAGTTATCATATAGCTGAAGGAAAAAAAAAAAAAGACTTGACTGGAATGAATATTTTATCTTCTGAAAATCTCTTTTCTTTCGGCCTCGAGATGAAACAAACATTTTGAGAGAATGAAGACAACCGATTCAAGCTAATGCCGATGAAACAAAAAGGTAGAAGGTACCCCAGTCCTTGATGGCACTGGAGGAGCTACATCAGCTTTTTGGCCTGTCTACATTCTGACTTCTTGTTTTGTGAGAAAGAAAAAAAATGGCCCTATTTGGTTGTCTTGATATAGTATGATTTCTTCATACGTCACACTGGCAATAACTGAATGACAATATTCTCATGCAAATTATAAGGCTAATAACACTATACCATTCCTCAAAAGTCTTAGTTGTTGCAGAGTAAAATTCAAAGTTTCTCCAGACTCATCTCCCACTATGGCCTACCGGGACCACTTACTTCCAGCCCCAGCTAGTTGTGCAAGCAATGCATTTTAAGATTAATGCTGTTGTCTTAACCGGATATATTTTTTCTTCCAGAAACTTTACAAATCATGGAAGATTCAAATAATTTTCTTAGTACAAAGCCAATGGAAAGCTTGAGAAGAAAATTTACACCTCCTGAACATAAGTCAGGTGCTCTTTGCCTTAATACCCACTTCCAAAGCAAGAAAATCAAGTGCTCTGGTAAGGAACCTGATTTACTCTTGATTTTTACTTAACCTCTAAGCTCTCACTTTAAAAATGATTAATAAATTGTCATTTTGGGTGGGATATGTTAGGATGAAAAAAGCTCATTTGTAACAGCAGCATAAGAAAAACTAAAATTTTAAGAAAATTGTCTTCCTTTTCTACAGTGTCTGTTTATACACAGAATATAGAGTTGGTTTTATATTTGTAATAGAACATACATGTAAATTTGTTATGTTGTCTCACAGAGTAGAAACTATAAAGGCTGATATGCTTGCTGTGTGGTAGCTAAAACTTCAAGTTATTGGACAAAATATTTTGTTTCCAGAGCTACTGATTTTGAAACTAGGAGAAAGTAATTAAACCTTCCAGTTTATCCATCTGTCAAGGAAGGAGAATATTACATTTGCCATCTGTCCAATTTTCAGGTACAGCTGATATTGATGAAAGGATCTAAACCAATATGGGGCTTTTATGTCAACTCATTTGAATGGGTTGATTGGTATTGAAAGCTCTGCAAATCAATTTTTGTTTATTGATTTTGTTTTTTTGAAATGATTCAAATATATAAAAAGTAATATAACAGAAGTTAATTGCAGGCTACACAGATCTAACAGATGTTAATATTACTCCATCTTTTCTCCATGTTTACTGACTCTTTTAATAAAGAATTTAAGTACATCTAAAGCTATAATCCCATCCCTGGGCCTTTCCTTCTCTTTTTATGAAGATGTGGCCGGAAATTTTAGGGAATCAATTCTATGCAAGACTGTATGATTTTACAATATTTGTACATATGAAATATGTATGGTATTATTTTAGATTTTACATTTCATTTATTTGCTATCATACATAAATATCATTTAGCAATTTGCCTTTTCTTTTTTTTTTTTTTTATTGATTATTTATCGCATTACATAGTTCATGATATATCATCTTTCATACATTAGACTCAAATTGTGCTTTGAACTCCCATTTTCACCCCAAATACAGATTGCAGAATCACATCTGTTACATATTCGCATTTTTACATAATGCCATATTAGTGACTGTTGTATTCTGCTACCTTTCCTATCCCCTACTATCCCCCCTCCCATCCCCTCCCCTCCCATCTTCCCTCTCTACCTCCCCTGCTGTTGTTCAATTCTCTCCCTTTTTTTTCCCTCCCCCTTGCCCCTCATAACCTCTTATAATTTTATGTATCCTTGAAGGTCTCCTACCATTTCCATATGCTTTCCCTTCTCTCTCCGTTTCTCTCCCCCCATTCGTCTTTGTTTACTGTAGTCTTTTCCTCATGCTCTTTCTTCCTGTTCTGTTCTTAGTTTTTCTCTTTATATCAAAGCAGACATTTGGCATTTGTTTTTTAGGGCTTGGCTAGCTTCGCTTAGCATAATCTGCTCTAATGCCATCCATTTCCCTGCAAATTCTATGATTTTGTCATTTCTTAGTGCTGCATAATACTCCATTGTGTATAGATGCCACATTTTTTTTATCCATTCATCAATTGAAGGGCATCTAGGTTGGTTCCACAGTCTAGCTATTGTGAATTGTGCCGCTATAATCATTGATGCAGCCGTATCCCTATAGTGCGCTCTTTTAAGGTCCTCAGGGAATAGTCCGAGAAGTGCGATAGCTGGGTCAAATGGTGGTTCCATTCCCAGCTTTCCCAGGAATCTCCATACTGCTTTCCAAATTGGCCTCACCATTTTGCAGTCCCACCAGCAGTGTACAAGTGTACCCTTTTCCCCACATCCCCGCCAACACTTGTTGTTGTTTGACTTCATAATGGCTGCCAATCTTACTGGAGTGAGATGGTATCTTAGGGTGGTTTTGATTTGCATTTCTCTGATTGCTAGAGATGGTGAGCATTTTTTCATGTACTTGTTGATTGATTGTATGTCCTCCTCTGAGAAGTGTCTGTTCATGTCCTTGGCCCATTTGTTGATTGGGTTATTTGTTATCTTATTGTCTATTTTTTTGAGTTCTTTGTATACTCTGGATATTAGGGCTCTATCTGAAGTGTGAGGAGTAAAAATTTGTTCCCAGGATGTAGGCTCCCTATTTACCTCTCTTATTGTTTCTCTTGCTGAGAAAAAACTTTTTAGTTTAATTAAGTCCCATTTGTTTATTCTTGTTGTTAACTCTTGGGCTATGGGTGTCCTATTGAGGAATTTGGAGCCTGACCCCACAATTTGTAGATCGTAGCCAACTTTTTCTTCTATCAGACGCAGTGTCTCTGATTTGATACCTAGCTCCCTGATCCATTTTGAGTTAATTTTTGTGGATGGCGAGAGAAAGGGATTCAATTTCATTTTGTTGCATATGGATTTCCAATTTTCCCAGCACCATTTGTTGAAAATGCTATCCTTCCTCCATTGCATGCTTTTAGCCCCTTTATCAAATATAAGATAGTTGTAACTTTGTGGATTAGTCTCTGTGTCTTCTATTCTGTACCATTGGTCTACCCACCTGTTTTGGTACCAGTACCATGCTGTTTTTGTTACTATTGCTTTGTAGTACAGTTTGACCTCTGGTATCGCTATGCCTCCAGATTCACACTTCCTGCTTAGAATTGCTTTTGCTATTCTGGGTCTTTTGTTTTTCCATATGAATTTCATGATTGCTTTGTCTATTTCTACAAGAAATGCCATTGGGATTTTGATTGGCATCGCATTAAACCTGTAGAGAAGTTTGGGTAATATCGCCATTTTGACGATGTTAGTTCTGCCTATCCATGAACAGGGTACATTTTTCCATCTTCTGAGATCTTCTTCTATCTCTCTCTTTATGGTTCTGTAGTTTTCATTGTATAAATCTTTCACCTCTTTTGTTAGGTTGATTCCCAAGTATCTTATTTTCTTTGAGGATATTGTGAATGGAGTGGTTTTCCTTATTTCCATTTCCGAGGTTTTGTTGCTGATATACAGGAATGCCTTTGATTTATGCGTGTTGATTTTATACCCTGCCACTTTGCTGAATTCATTTATTAACTCTAGCAGCTTCTTTGTAGACTCTTTTGGGTCTGTTAAGTATATTATCATGTCATCCGCAAATAGCGATAGTTTAATTTCTTCTTTTCCTATTTTTATGCCTTTAATTTCTTTTGTCTGTCTAATTGCTCTGGCTAGTACTTCGAGAACTAAATTGAATAGAAGTGGTGATAGAGGGCATCCCTGTCTTGTTCCAGATTTTAGAGGAAATGCCTTCAGTTTTTCTCCGTTTAGGATGATGCTAGCCTGAGGTTTAGCATATACAGCTTTTACAATGTTGAGGTAAGTTCCTGTTATCCCTAGTTTTTCTAGTGTTTTGAACATAAAGGGATGCTGTACTTTGTCAAATGCTTTTTCTGCATCCATCGAGATGATCATGTGGTTCTTGTCTTTAAGTCTATTGATGTGGTGAATAGCATTTATTGATTTCCGTATATTGAACCATCCTTGCATCCCAGGAATGAATCCTACTTGATCATGGTGCACAAGTTTTCTGATATGTTTTTGTATTCGATTCGCCAGAATTTTATTGAGAATTTTTGCATCCAAGTTCATTAGAGATATTGGTCTGTAGTTTTCTTTCTTTGAAGTATCTTTGTCTGGTTTTGGGATCAAAGTGATGTTGGCCTCATAGAATGAATTTGGAAGAGCTCCTTCTTTTTCTATTTCTTGAAATAGCTTGAAAAGTATTGGTATTAATTCTTCTTTGAAGGTTTTGTAGAACTCCGCTGTATAGCCATCTGGTCCAGGGCTTTTCTTAGTTGGTAGTCTTTTGATGGCTTCTTCTATTTCTTCTTTTGTTATTGGTCTGTTTAAATTGTGTGTGTCTTCCTGTCTCAATCTGGGCAAATCATATGCCTTAAGAAATTTATCGATATCTTCATTATCTTCTATTTTATTGGAATATAGGGTTTCAAAATACTTTCTAATTATCTTCTGTATTTCTGTAGTGTCTGTTGTGATATTGCCTTTTTCATCCCGTATGTTAGTAATTTGAGTTCTCTCTCTTCTTCTTTTCGTTAGCATGGCTAAGGGCTTGTCTATCTTATTTATTTTTTCAAAGAACCAACTTTTAGTTTTATCTATCTTTTCAATGGTTTCTTTTGTTTCAATTTCGTTGATTTCTGCTCTAATTTTAATTATTTCTTGTCTTCTACTATATTTGCTGTTGTTTTGCTCTTCCTTTTCTAGGTTTTTGAGGTGTTGTGTGAGTTCATTTATCTGTCGGTTTTTTCTTTTTTTGAGGTAAGAACTCCAAGAAATGAATTTCCCTCTTAAAACTGCTTTCATTGTGTCCCATAGATTCTGGTATGTTGTGTCTGTGTTGTCATTTGACTCTAAGAATTTTTTCATCTCCTCCTTTATGTCTTCTACAACCCATTGATCATTCAATAATATATTGTTCATTTTCCATGTGATGTAGGATTTTTCCTTCCTTCTTTTATCATTGATTTCCAATTTCATTCCATTATGGTCAGATATGGTGCATGGTATTATCTCCACACCCTTATAATTACTAAGAGTTGCCTTATGGCATAATATATGGTCTATCTTTGAGTAGGATCCATGTGCTGCTGAGAAGAACGTGTATCCACTTGATGATGGTTGATATATTCTATATATGTCGGTTAAGTCTAGGTTATTGATTGTGCTGTTGAGTTCTATAGTTTCTTTATTCAGCTTTTGTCTAGAGGATCTGTCTAATGGCGAGAGCGGTGTGTTGAAGTCACCCATAATTATTGTGTTGTGGTCTATTTGACTCTTGAACTTGAGGAGAGTTTGTTTTATGAACGTTGCAGCTCCATTGTTTGGTGCATACAAATTGATGATTGTTATGTCTTGTTGGTGGATGGTTCCTTTTAACAGTATATAGTGACCTTCTTTATCCTTCTTGATTAACTTAGGTTTGAAGTTGATTTTATTCGATATGAGTATGGCCACTCCTGCTTGCTTCCGAGGGCCATATGAGTGGTATGATTTTTCCCAACCTTTTACCTTCAGCCTGTGTATATCTTTTCCTATCATATGAGTCTCCTGAAGGCAGCATATTGTTGGATTTGTTTTTTTGATCCAGGTTACTAGCCTATGTCTCTTGATTGGTGAATTTAGGCCATTAACATTTAAGGTTACAATTGAGATATGATTTGTATTTCCAGTCATGCTTCTTTATTTATTTATTTTAGTTTGGCTAGTTTTGCTTTTTGGTTGTTTTCCTCCCCCTTTACTGAGATACCTCCTGCTGTTAGTTTTGGGCACTATTTATCAAATCCTCTTCTTGTAGTGTTTTGTTCAAAATGCTTTGCAGAGCTGGTTTTCTTGCTGCAAATTCTTTTAGCTTTTGTTTATCATGAAAGATTTTAATTTCATTGTCAAATTTGAAGCTCAATTTTGCTGGATATAGTATTCTTGGTTGGAATCCATTATTTTTCAGCGTTTGAAATACATTATTCCAGGATCTTCTCGCTTTCAAAGTTTGTGATGAGAAATCGGTCGTTAACCTAATTGGTTTACCCCTGAAAGTAATCTGCCTCTTTTCTCTCGTAGCTTTTAATATTCTCTCCTTGTTCTGTACGTTGGCTATCTTCATAATTATATGTCTTGGGGTTGGTCTATTATGGTTTTGAATGTTTGGGGTCCTGCAGGCTTCCAGGATTTGGCAATCCATTCCATCTTTCATCTCTGGGAAGTTTTCTAGAATTATTTCATTTAATATGTTGTCCATTCCTTTGGTTTGAAACTCTGTGCCTTCTTCTATCCCTATGACTCTCAGATTTGGTTTTTTTATGACATCCCATAACTCTTGAATAGATTGTTCGTGGGATTTAAGCATCTTTTCTGTGTTGACTATATTCTTTTCAAGTTGATAAACCTTGTCTTCATTATCAGATGTTCTGACTTCTACTTGATCAAGTCTATTTGTAATATTCTCGTTTGAGTTTTTAATTTGGCTTATAGTTTCCTGCAATTCTAGGATTATTGTTTGATTTTTTTTTAAGATCTCTATCTCCTGGTAGATCTCGTTCTTTGCCATTTGAATTTGTTTGTTTAATTCATTTTCAAAATATACTTTTATTTCTTGGACTTGCTGTCTCATGTCTTCTCTAATATTCCTTTCCATTTGAGTTAGGTATCCCCTGAGTTCTTTCCATATCCCTGTTTCTGAAGTTTCTATGTCCTCTTGTAGAATTGAGTTGTCTTGCATTGTTTGAAATCCTTTTTTCCCTTGTTTTCTCATGTTGTCCACGTTACTTTCCAGTTCTTTTTGATTGTCGTGTTTCTGCTCTCTTCTATAGATTTGTTTTGTTTCTGTATTACTCTGATGTCTCTCCTTTGTGTTGTTGAACTATGCCTGCTAACGTGGATTCTGCTGGGAAGGAATTCCGACGTCCGAGCTCCAGTGACGACACTACTCTGCTATGCCGTGCCCCAGTCTCCTTGCCGGGGTGCCCTAATGGGGGGGTGTGAGTGGACTGTCTCTGTTTGGTTTCCGCACCCGGTCGTGGCAGGCAGGCAGACTCCCGCCGCCCAGTATCTCAGGCCGTGGGCAGGTGATCCATCGCCAGCGGGAGGGCGTTCTCCTACCGCCCAGTTACCCTGGCAGTGGATGAACTGTCGCCGGCGGGCCTGCAGTTTACAGCTGCCCAGTCACGAGAGCCTTGCCTCTAGTCTCCTGTTCTCTCCTGCTAGGCTTGGGTTCTCCTGCTAGACCAGATTTCCCCTCAGTGATGGTTCTCGGCAGTTCAAGCTATACTCTGGGCCTGTTTTGTTGCAATCTGTGGGAGAGTGGCAGTGGATACTTCAGCTCTCTAAGATGGTGGCCGCTGTTTGCCTTTGTTTTGTCCGCTGATGAGAGGGGGGGGTTGAGGGTCAGGTGCCTCTAGCTCCCCTTTAGTCTTTATGCAGGCTCACTCTGATACTGCCTCCCCCTGAAAGTCTAGGAGAGATTTTATGCGAAATCCCCCTAAGTTTGGGGGCTGGGCTGGGTCACACACACCTGTTTTGTTGCTGCAATCTGTCGGAGAGTGGCGGTGGGTACTTCAGCCCTCTAAGATGGTGGCCGCTGTTTGCCTTAGCGGAGTGTCCCTTGTGGGGGGCGGGGCCTTACCGGCTTCCTTCCCCGACTGCAATCCCGAACTCAGCCCGGGGGTCAGTGCGGGCTTGGGCTTGGCTGGTGGGATACCACCGTGTCGCAGCCACTTAATTCCCTGCTGACTGGTTAACCCCTTCTCTGCGGCGCCACGCCTTCTGTAGCCTCGGGGCAGGCCGCGCGTATCAGACAGCCTGGATCTCCGGGGTCACACCGTTGGCTTTTGGGATCCCCGGCACTCTATGGTTTTGATTTTTTCTGCTTGCCCCTCCCCCAGCGCTGGCTAGGCAGCTTTTGTTTTGTCCACTGATGGGAGGGGTGGTTGAGCGTCAGGTGCCTCTAGCTCCCCTTTAGTCTTTATGCAGGCTCACTCTGATACTGCCTCCCCCTGAAAGTCTAGGAGAGATTTTATGCGAAATCCCCCTAAGTTTGGGGGCTGGGCTGGGTCACACACACCTGTTTTGTTGCTGCAATCTGTCGGAGAGTGGCGGTGGGTACTTCAGCCCTCTAAGATGGTGGCCGCTGTTTGCCTTAGCGGAGTGTCCCTTGTGGGGGGCGGGGCCTTACCGGCTTCCTTCCCCGACTGCAATCCCGAACTCAGCCCGGGGATCAGTGCGGGCTTGGGCTTGGCTGGTGGGATACCACCGTGTCGCAGCCACTTAATTCCCTGCTGACTGGTTAACCCCTTCTCTGCGGCGCCACGCCTTCTGTAGCCTCGGGGCAGGCCGCGCGTATCAGACAGCCTGGATCTCCGGGGTCACACCGTTGGCTTTTGGGATCCCCGGCACTCTATGGTTTTGATTTTTTCTGCTTGCCCCTCCCCCAGCGCTGGCTAGGCAGCTTTTGTTTTGTCCACTGATGGGAGGGGTGGTTGAGCGTCAGGTGCCTCTAGCTCCCCTTTAGTCTTTATGCAGGCTCACTCTGATACTGCCTCCCCCTGAAAGTCTAGGAGAGATTTTATGCGAAATCTCCCTAAGTTTGGGGGCTGGGCTGGGTCACACACACCTGTTTTGTTGCTGCAATCTGTCGGAGAGTGGCGGTGGGTACTTCAGCCCTCTAAGATGGTGGCCGCTGTTTGCCTTAGCGGAGTGTCCCTTGTGGGGGGCGGGGCCTTACCGGCTTCCTTCCCCGACTGCAATCCCGAACTCAGCCCGGGGGTCAGTGCGGGCTTGGGCTTGGCTGGTGGGATACCACCGTGTCGCAGCCACTTAATTCCCTGCTGACTGGTTAACCCCTTCTCTGCGGCGCCACGCCTTCTGTAGCCTCGGGGCAGGCCGCGCGTATCAGACAGCCTGGATCTCCGGGGTCACACCGTTGGCTTTTGGGATCCCCGGCACTCTATGGTTTTGATTTTTTCTGCTTGCCCCTCCCCCAGCGCTGGCTAGGCAGCTTTTGTTTTGTCCACTGATGGGAGGGGGGGTTGAGCGTCCGGTGCCTCTAGCTCCCCTTTAGTCTTTATGCAGGCTCACTCTGATACTGCCTCCCCCTGAAAGTCTAGGAGAGATTTTATGTGAAATCCCCCTAAGTTTGGGGGCTGGGCTGGGTCACACACACCTGTTTTGTTGCTGCAATCTGTCGGAGAGTGGCGGTGGGTACTTCAGCCCTCTAAGATGGTGGCCGCTGTTTGCCTTAGCGGAGTGTCCCTTCGCAATTTGCCTTTTCTATTGACTATTTTGTGTTTCACTTTAACTCATATGGATACATGAAAACTGATGCAAGTGCTTCATTTTATTCTCAAATAGCAATAACCCAATTTACTCATTCCCTTACCAGTAGGAAGTTAGGTTAGGTTGTCTCCCCCTTTTTGTTTTAAAATCCCAAGTAATGCTGCATAAATATTTATGTATACATATGCAAGTGTTTCTCTAAAATATGCAACTATATTTTAAAGGAGAATTATTATGCACTTTTGTATATTTTTCAAAAAGCCTGTAGAAATTTTGATTTAAACTGTGCTAAATTTCTTCATACTTTGAGGGAAATTTAACATTTTTGTGTCTTCTATTCATGAACATGGTATGTTTCCTTAAATTGCTTAGGAGATAATCTCTTTTATGTCTTTAAATAAAGTTTCACAGTTTCATGCATGAAGAAAAGTTTTTGTGAGATTTTTTTCCCTAGTTACTTTATAGTTTTTCTCTTCTATCTCCCTACTCCCCTCCCTTTCTCTTTGGTTACTTTTTAAAAAACTATAGTTTTTTAATATATCGCATTTATGCAAGGTCTGCAAGTTTATGCTGTTAGACATAGCACTATTGAATTTTTTAATATTGAATTTTTATTTTTTGGTAAAGCGGATTGAACCTAGAGGCACTTTACCACCGAACTACATCCCTAGTGCCCCCCATCACGCAGCACTTTCTCTTTTTTTTTTATTTTGAGACAGGGTCTTGCTAAGTTGCCCAGACTTGCCTGGAACTTGCAATCCTTCTGCCTCAGTCCCCAAGTTGCTGTGATTATAAGCATGTGCCACTGCACCTGGCTAAACAGTATAAATTCTAAATATTCTTTTTTCAATAGATTTTCTTGTATTTTTCAAACATCCTAACTATTAGATTACCATGGATTTTTTTTTTCTCAGACGAACATATTTTTGTATAAGAACAATGTGACTTTCTATCCCTACAACACTTTTATTTTTTTTTTCATGTCTTCATTCATGTACTTAGGGTAAGGATATCCATCTCATTCCACTGTCTTTCCTACCCTCATGCCTCCTCCCTAACCCTCCCTCCCCTTTGCCTTATCTAGAGTTCCTCTAAACCTCCCATGCTCCCTCCACCATTCCCATTATGAATCAGCATCCTTGTATCAGAGAAAACATTCAGCATTTGTTTTTTGGGGATTGGCTAACTTCACTTAGCATTATATTTTCCAACTCCATCCATTTACCTGCAAATGCCATGATTTTATTCTCTTTTAATGATGAAATATTCTGTTGTATACATATACCACATTTTCTTTCTCCATTTATTTACTGAAGGGCATCTAGGTTGGTGCTACAATTTAGCTATTGTGAATTGTGCAACTATAAACATTGCTGTGGCTGCATCCTTGTAGTGCTTATTTATTTTCCTATCTTATTTTGCTTACTGGGACTTCAGTAACATATAATAAAAATTGTGAACATGCACATCTTTATACTCTGTATCAATGTTCTCTAAATTACTTGCATAAGAACCACCTTGTGACATTTTTTTACATTGTAGATTTCTGGTTTCCATAACCCCCATTCTCCAAAGATGGTAACTCATAAGGTTATGGTAGAATTGATAGATTTGATAAATTTTCATTTTCAATAAATATCCTTCCTGTAATATTCTGATATGAGTTGGCCCCCAAATAACACCTTGGTAAGTGCTTCTCTAAAAGTATACATCTAAAGTGGATTGTGTTCTACACTAAATCTCTGATTTATTTTAGCCCTTTTATCACCAACATATGCTATATTTTCTTTAAAGCACCATAGTCTTATTAGTATCCCCTACTTTCCATTAATCTAACTCTGATCAGTAACAAGAGTTTAGACATCTACTTGTAATTTGGATTGATTGCCATATACCAGATCCCTATTTTACATTACCTTCTGGTTATCTCTTCTGTTCTGACATCCATTGTTATAGTATGGTATATTTTGGTGATAATAGGATATAAATAATTGGGTCACTTCCAGCAATATGCATTTTTTTCTTTCTTCTTTTAATGTTTCATTTCTAGTCTAATCATTTTTATTCCACAATGAAACTGATAAATCATAAAGTACTACCCAATGTCATTGTTTTCATGTTGTTATATCATAATTATTTTAATAGCATAATTAAGATATAACTTAAACCATGAACTTTACCTTTTAAGTGTATTTAAATGTGCAATTCAAAGTAGTTAGAATTGGGCAACATCATCATAATGTACTGTTAAACATTTCCATCATCCTAGAAATAATTCTCATATCCATTAGAAGTTACTTCTCACTCTTTCTCTTCTACAAACCCTAGTCAACCATTAGTTTATTTTTTATCTCTATAAATTTGTTTATTCTATATTTTTGTATTAATGGAATCATACAATATGTGATCTCTCATGATTGGCTTCTTTCACTCAGAATAATGATTTTTAAATTCATCCATGTTTTAGCACATATCAATACTTCATTGCTTCTTATTGCCAAACTCCATTCTATTGAATGGCCAAACAGCATTCTGTCTATTTACTTATCAGTTAATGGGTAGTTGGCTTGTTTTCACTTTTTGGCTATTATGACTTAGACTTCTATGAAAACTTATGTACATTATTTAGACATCTGTTTTCAATTCTCTTGTGTATATTCCTCAAATAATTGCTGGGTCATACAATAACTCTCTGTATAATATTTTGAAAAACTGCCAAATTGTTCCAGATGCAGCATTTAACATCCCCACCAACAAGGTATGAGGGTTTAATTTTCTTCATAACCTGTCAGCACTTGTCATTCTTTTTGATTATAGTTACTCTTGTAAATGTGACTTAGTACCTCACTATGGTTTTGATTTGCATTTTCTTAATGGCTAATGATTTTGAGGGTATTTTCATGTCCTCATTGGTCATCTGTGTATCTTTTTTGGATAAATGTCTAATCTCATCCTATGCCAATTTTTAAAAACAGGGTTGTCTTTTCTTTTTTTTTAAATTTTAATATTTATTTTTTAGTTATCGGCGGACACAACATCTTTGTTTGTATGTGGTGCTGGGTATCCAACCCCGGGCCGCACGCATGCCAGGCCAGCGCGCTACCGCTTGAGCCACATCCCCAGCCCCTGTCTTTTCAATAAGAAGTTCTTTATATAGTCTGGATACAAGCACATTTTCAGACATACATTTATAAATACCGTCTCCCAGTCTTTCACCTACGTTTTCACTGTGTTGATGTTGTACTTTGAAAAGCAAAAGTTCTCAATTTGGTCAAAGACCAAATTATCTTTAAGAGAAATGATCTTCTCTTTTATTACTTATGCTTTTGGAGCTATATCTAAGAAATCATTGCTTAACCCAACATAGTGAAAATTTACTTCTGTGTTTTCTTCTAGAAGTTTTATAACCACAATTATTTTTATAGATGTGAATGAATAGAAAATGAGACTTACAGTGGTATAATCAGAGTGCTATCAAGGGGAAAAGTTCAATTATTTAATTTTACAGATAATAATTATTAAGATTATGGGGTAGTTTAGGAGTATTAATACAAATGAGTAATAAAATGATAGAAGACAGTATCCAACAAAGAGAGAGTACAAAGACCTGGTATCATCAGGTCTGACATTTCATGGATCTTCCCTCTCAGGCCCAATAATGGCTGAATAGCCAGCATCAGCTCTTGCTGTCCAGGAAGGAGAAGAATCAGGCGATCCAATTTTTTTTTTTTTTATAACAGAGGAAACATAGGTGAGGATAAAAGAAGAATTTATTGAGGGTCTGTCAGAGTATCTTTATGAGAGAAACAAATAATTAACTCTTATCAAAGGGATTCTAAGTCCAGTTTTCTCCTTCACATTTCATGCATTATGAAAAGAAGAAATGTTTCCTACTAATTCAGAAAATAGATTGCTTGAGTGAAAAATAGGGCACACTGAATTGACCCATTATGTCTTCCTTTCAAATCACAAAACAGAATAGTCATGCATAATGTTCACTCTAAACAACTTGATGTGCTGAACTGTTCATTCAATAAAGTTAGGACTCTGTACATATTCATTCTATAAACAACACCTCCCCTGCAGTACTGCCATGGTTACCAGGCTCAGGAAAGTACCGCTGTTTAACATCTGCATCTCTCTACTTCCCCAAGCTACCTTATCTTTATGTTGCAGCCATTGTCTTGGAAATTGTATATCTTTTTCCAAGCTGTGAAAGAAAGCATGATGGTAGGCATTGATGATAGAAAGCAAACACAGTCACAACATAAGTGTAAAATGTGCAGGATCATTTGATGGCTTAGTAGAAAACAAATGTCTTCTAAGTACTTGAAAGAAAAGAGAAAAGTGTCCTTCTTATCTAGCATCCTTCATATAACAAATTAGAAGTCATCTTAGAACATGATGTGTGTTTGTGATACCTGATTATTTGATAGAGAACTTTCCAACATTCTTTTATGTTAAATTTTTGGAAGGTCATCCATTTTCACCTGAGTGGAATGCTTTGGTAGGTCCTTTCTTAGAGTTAGGTAATAATAACCTGAAATTTTAGTCTTCTCAACCCAAGAATTCTATGTTGCCACAAAATGATTATTTACCAATCAGGTAAAGTTTCTGTCATGGAAAAATAATTGGTAAATCCAGGACCATAACAACTTTTCAAATAACTTTGGTAGAGGACTTCCTGTATTTTGAGTTAGTATTACCTACATATAACTTTGGTAGAGGACTTCCTGTATTTTGAGTTATTATTATCTACATATTTTATTAACTCTTTTTGCTAAATAACTTATTTACAGTTTTTCAATTTTTACATAATTTTATTTACTAGTTCCTTAAAACAATTTACAAGAAAGGAATTTGAGGTTTTCAAATACAAATAAACTTGGCAAGCATAATGACACATTAAATTCACTCAGTAGTCTTATAACTCAAAATGGTTATCTCTCCTTCTCAAATCAAGACTTTCAATATGAAAATTAATCATCCCATAATCCTGGACTTATTTTGTCAAGCCCTTCTATGCAAAGATAGGTTATAAAATTTATGAACGTTCCTTTAGCCAAAAGTATTGCAAATGTAGGCAGTATTCTAAAGGACAAACACAATTTCCTACACTTAAAAATAGGTTTACTCAAGACAATAACCCATTTATTCATGCAGAGATGAATGTGGTGATAGAACAGGGCACAAGATATGAGAAAAAAAATTGAACAAAATGTAAGAAGGCCTAAATTCCAACTGAGACTATAGTACAATAATACTATGTCTTTTATAAACTTGGGCAGATTAATTTCTCAAGATGTATCAATCAGGAATGTGCAGACATATGAGTTACAGAAGAACTGACTAAGAACTAAAAGTGACGTAAGAAGTTTAAGATCATTAGTTGGCCACATAAGAAGCAATCCAGAGACACGATGATCCGGATTTGGCATAGTGGCTGGTTACGACCATAAAGGAACCAAGCTCTTTCCATTCTCCTGTTCTGTCGTCTCTCCTTCTTGCCACCTCATACCAAGATAGCTAAGCTCCAGGGGTCTCATTCCCATTCAAAGGTACAAAGCCAGGGAAGCGAAAAAATATTTTCATGAAGTTATTTTCTCTTGTTAATAGCAAAGTGATCCACCAGATTTCCCTTTTATATTACTGATCAACACTTGACTAAGATCACAAGATCAACCTTTGTACATGTATACCTGAGAGTATAGGAAAGTGAGCACCAGGTTTATCAAGCTTCTACCAGGGAAGAGACACACAAGAAGAAAACCTCCTGGCTTTGATCCTCAATTGTGGAAGTTGGGTAAACTTATTTCTCAGGTATAGCTTCAGGCTAGTATATAATCTTTAAAAAATAAAAAAATAACAACAACAACAACAAAGTAAGATAACTTTTTACTTTTTTTAAAGGAGCCTCTTTCTGATTCAAACTTCCTGTGATAGCACTTTGTGTTCCTCTCTAAAAAGAAAAACAAGACAAAACAAACTTCCTCCATCCATGATTCTGAATTTCTAAAGTGACCAGTCTCTCCCCTCCCCTAACTAGAAAATAACCTTCTGAGTCTTTCAGACACTGAGTCATTCAATTCAACTTTGATGGCGCTGCATCTATTTTTGAGGTTTAGCCATCATGGTTTAAAGAACATTGACTGTCTGTGGACACTTTGGATATTTTTCCTAGCACCTCTCTGAGTTTATGTGTTACTAAATTTAAATGGAAAAATTAAAGATGTAAAAGGCTAAGTAAGTAATTATTTTGTAAAAAAGCATGAGTGATCGTCTTTTTAAATAAAAAAATCCAAAGAATTCATAATGCGTTGCATTTGTCCAACTGACATTCCATTTGTGGTATCTCATAATCCCATGTAATATTACAATGTACCTCTACTTCGTTTTTAAAGAAAATTACACAGCTGCCCCTTATTATTAAAAGCACCCTCTTCCTCACTCCCTGAATAAATGTGTGTTCTGAAATTAAAACAAGACACTACATGAGAACCACTTGGAAGCCAGAATGTTGCCAGCTTTGTATGCCAGATGTGATTATAGAGTGACAGTGGACAGTGCTGCAATCAGTCTATTGGTTAGCCAGAAACTGTGGACACCAGAAGAGATTCAGTCTGAATACATGGCTCTTGGTGCGTTTAAAGCTACCATGAAAAAAAAAAATGCTTGTTTTACGAAGATACTCTATGGGAATATTTAGCTGTTACATTGTAAATGCTGTTATTTTGGTTTCTAAAAATGTCATGACAGGAAATGATTTGAGGGAGGAGTTGCCAAGATGGCTGTTAGGTAGAAGGAAGGGGGAAAGAAGCTAAACCTCGAAAACAAGAAGTTAGAAAAGGTGAAAACATGAATATAATTTGCAATAAAATGAATTCTTGGGCTCTCAAATAAACTTGACTTGTTCCCCCTCTATTTGCTTACTCCCAGAAAGCTGGCAATGTTTGATGAGGGTGTTTCTACTGCTTATTGTCACAAAGTTTAGAAGATCCTGCTCTTCTGATTCTGTATCAGTCACCAGGATGAGACAGCTGACAAAGGAAGGCATCCAGTTAACATGGTGCCAGCAATCAGTCCCCCACTCCCAGGTCCCAGCAACTATAGTCAGCAGGCAGTTGAGGACTTCTGGAAAAGGTTTCTGCAGGTTCAGAAAAGGTGATGTTCAGTTTGTGCTTTCTTCTTTGTGTCTGAGAAGTGCAGGTAAGAGAAGGGCTGGTTAGAAAGCAGCTAGTTAGTGCTGTTGGGAGGGGGCCCTTCCTCAAAGGGATGCTCACAGAGAGGCTTAGTACCTGAAGAGCTTTAGAAATTTAGATTTTTAGAAACAGACAAAGGAAGGAAGGAAGGAAGGAAGGAAAGTAGGAAAGAAGGGAGGGAAAATGAGGAGGGGGAAACTAAACGGGTTTTGCTTCCTAAATTGGTTCATGCATAGAGATCTCTCCAAGTATGGAGTCTCCGGTTTAGCCAACTTACTTCTTATAGATGATATTCATGGGTGCTTTTAGTAGTAATGTGTCTTTTACTACTGTTTCTCTTAGATCTACAAAGCATCAGAAATAATAGCTGATCCTCAAGAAAATCATCTGAGAGAGGAAAAATATTTAAATATATATTAGATATATATACCTTATTAATATATATTATGTTATACATTATATGTGATATATATATATATGTAAAGTTGGTATACTATAGCTCATCAATAAAAACTTTTCAAGAAATTTCTAACATACCTATAATTTTACTTTCACTGTTTTTCATATGAACTCAGAACCCTCCCTCTTTTTTGGCAACAGAAATAAGCTTTTTCCACCTTTTATTTTTAGACTCCCACTTAACTCTTTAGGATCTAGTTTATTTTGCATGTGTTTTAAAATAAAAGTAATAATTTTAAAACTCAAACTGTTACATCTCTATATTTCTTCATATTACATACTGCCTTGAACACCAGTATTAATGTGTATGTATCGTTGTAATTTTCCATAAAACTGTGTTTTTTTTAACCAAAAATAGTAGACAGAAAGTGAACAGGAGGCAAAAGACAAAAGGAAGGAAGGAAGGGAGGGAGGGAGGGAGGGAGGGAGGAAGGAAGGAAGGAAGGAAGGAAGGAAGGGGGAGGGAAGAAAAGGAAAGGAGGGAGGGAGGAAAAGATGGGAAGCTAGATCAATAAATATTTATTGTACACCATTCCTGGCAAATGGCACTGAGGCAATACAATGCCTGTATATCCATGTTCATAAGTGGACTAATTTTAGTTTCATGGCATACATATGATATGATTTTAAGCTTGGAGTCTAGTAAGAGTGAAGGTAAGACAGTGGCCTCTGTGCCTTCAACATGTAAGGCCAGCAGCTTCCCTGCTTTACCCCAGCCCCCTGCATCCCCTGAGCAGTTAGGGCAGCACCTTCTTGAAGGGGAGCATTTCTTCTCTTTCTTTTGTGCCTTTCCCTCTATAGAGGTACAAGTTCAAGTTTAGCACAAGTCCCACCCCTGTTCAGTTAGGGAAAAGAAAGTGCTCTTGGTTACTGATAAGGCACTCCCCACTTAGATAAGCATGCTTCATCTAATTATTTGTTCATTTATATATAAAAATTAACTTCATAAAAATATTTCAGTAAGTAGATAATCTCAACTATCAGGAAATTATACTGCAATTATCCATCATTACTGTGATGATACATACTAAATTTCAGATTTGTTTATCTTTCTCTCACCTGTTCCAAAAGCATTACTTCTGAATAAGCAGATTAATAGATAATTTTTAAGCTTTTTTTATTGTGTTAAAATTAAAGAACACAGAACAATTAAAGGTCAACTGATGTTTTCATATTATCATTTAAATCAAATATTTTAAAAATAAGACTATTACTTGCTTTGATGACTTCAAATAGTGAAAGAAAATTCCCTTTTTATATCCCATTTCACAATGGATGAGAGAATATAATTTAAGTATATCTGGAACATGATTTTTTTTATTTCTCCACTGAGTTAGTATTGATTCTTTAATTCTCTTTAGTCATTTATGATTCATCTGATGTTGGTCAATTTTTCAAATCTGAGATGTCTCCTATAATAAAGATGCATTCCCTATCAGACAACGATTTAGATAAACGTCAAATTCACATAGAATTTCACACACCCTCTTTTGTCATTGATGACAGAATCTGTCACCATTTAAAGGCTGGATAGCATAAATGCAATTGCTTAAGGAGTCTTTAAAACAAAATTTCTGTTTCCTGAGGCTCCTGTAACACAAACATCAAAGGTCAGAAATAGACAAATATCTAAAGATAGTATGAACAATGACAGCTATGCATTTTCACAGCTATGCAGTCATTGTTCAGAAATCAAGAAAAACTTGGGACATGGTTGGTAAATGAAAAGGTAATTATATGGAGGAGACAGAAGAAAGAAAATATGTGATAGAATATATTATAGAGCTGAGATTATATGGCACTGAATGAACCTGAAAGTGTTCTAAATATATTCTTGGCTAATTTTGCAATTACTATGAGATACTTAGCATTATGACTCTATAATTACTGTCAATTATTCATTTAAATTTAAATGAATGTTGAATTTTTAAAATTTCAACAATACTAACAAGAAAATATCATGTACAATTTGGGCCACCAACTAAAACTAAAACATAGTCACTAACCTCTAGGAATTTACCACATGGGAAAGAAACTACATAAATAGAAAACTAACCATAATGTAATATTTTTATGAAATGATCCTATAAAGCAGAGTAAAAGGCTTGAGATGAGAGCCATCATAATAGTAAAGAGCTCTTTTTTGGTGGACTTTGGCCAGATGGAAAACTTCCTTTAGGAAACCAGGCCTGGCCCACCCGGTAGTTGGTAGCTCCTTTCCTCTTGCATCATAGAGAGGAGCACATGACCCAGGTGGAACCAGTTACAAAACGTAATTCCCCAGGAATGACAATGGATTCAGGGAAGGGCACATAAGCCAAGTCAGTCATTTCAGACTGAATCCTGAAACTTGCATGTAAACATAACAAGAAACCCTCTCTTTTTCAATTTACTCAAAGCTCATGGAGAGCTTCTGGTATCCATCTTGCCATCATGCATCATTTGAAAAGGTAAATTCATATCCTGGAGCTACCAGAGCAAGTCTCCATAAATTTAGAGATTTAACACAACAGAACTTCATTCTCTCCTAGGTCTGGGGGCCAGAAGTTCAACATCAGTTTCAGTGGCTGAACCCAGGGAGTTAGACAGACCTCATTTCCTCCATGTGCTCTGGAGATCAGTCTCTTGCATCTTCCAGCTTCTGAGAGTGGTCAGCATTTATTTGCTTGTGGCTACATCATTCCACTCTTTCCCATGTCTGTGGATCTTCCTTCCTCTGCCTCACGCTCTCTTTGTTTTCGCTTTTTGATTGTTTTCAGTGCTTGGGGTTCTGCCTCAATCTTACAAAGATACTTACAATGGAGTATATTGGGAGCCTTCCAGGTTAATACAGAATAAGCTCCCCATGTCAAAAAAATTATTCCCACCCACAAAGACTCTTTGTTCTTAAAAATACTATTCACAGTTTCCAGTGATTAGTATTTGATTCCTCTGGCTAACAAACTATTCAGTTTAGTGAAGGTAATATAGAGAAAAGCCAAAATTTGAGATTGGGAGATACTGGAATATGACAACATCAATCATATGCCTGGCTGATCTTCACCCCACTTTTCAGTTGTAAACCTAAAGATTTACAACTGTTTAAGACTCAGTATTGGTCTGAGTTTTCAGTCACTCTGACCCAAGACTGTTTTGACTGACTCCAAGACTGTCTTTTCCTGCCAGGTACTATTATGCATATTCCCTTTCTCTTTCCTTGGGTCAGAGATTCCACCTGCTTTCTTTACCTTTTTATCATCATCATAACATTTTTTCTATCTACCCAGAATCCACTCTTCCCAGACTCATTGCTTAGCTCACTACTTTTTTCTTTGCCTAATATCTGTACATGATCATATTTTGTTATAAATCTGCTTGTTAATTTCATGAAGATAGAAAAGGTGGAAAAGTTTTAAGATTTTCAAACTGTTCTAACGATAGTTCTTTTCTGGTCCATTACATTTATTAAACATGAAAATGTGAGTCCAGGACACTGTCTCTCAAGAGATAAATTCAAATACAGACAAAAAAGGAACAGAGCCAATAACACATAGGAACACCTGAGGCTGTGTTAGTTCCCAGGACTGTCATAACAAAGTGCCATAAGCTGGATGGTCCCAGTTCTGGAAACTTTTGAAAGCCTGATGTCTGAAATCAAAGTGTCAGCAGAGCCATGCTCCTCTCAGACTCCAAGGAAGGATTCTTCTTACGTCTTCCTTGCTTCTGATGGTTGCTGGGAATCCTTGATGTTACTTGGCCTAAAGATGCATTGTTCCGACCTCTGCCCCAGGTTTCTCATGATTTTGTCCCTTGGTCTCCTTAGTGTCTCTGTGCCCCTGTGTACAAATCTCCCTTTGTTTATAAGGACACCAGTCATTGGATTAGGGTTCATCTTAATCCAGTGTGATCCAATCTTAACTTGATTATATTTACAAAGACCCTATTTCTAAATATAGTCACATTTACAGGTCCCAGAAATTCAAAACTGAGTGTGTCTTCTTAGGGAATACAAATTGATCCACATGGGCTTAGGGAGGACACCAGGGCATTCAGGTCATCCATCCTGACCCAGTGCTGCTGCACTAACACTGAAAATACATGCTGAAAATGAAATCAATTGTGATCTCATTTGGTGAAGCATATAATTATAAATAATGACACTGAGAAGTAGAACAACCCTTCACTCTCAGTCATACTAAGAAAGGGCATCAGAGATAGTTTCTCTGCCACAGAATTACTGAAATAATGATAATTTTATTTCAAATAGATTATTAAACTCAAGGAAGAATCTAGCAAAATGGAATGTCAGATAATCTCATTAAATAGCCAAATAAGCTCAGAACCATTTAGAGACAAAATGAACCAAACAAGTAGCATCACTTCAGTTGGTCACTTAGTAGTCACTATTTTAAATAGCTCAGCTACATCTGAGTGATGCACTATTCATCAAGAAATATCTTACAAAATTAACATTTAAAATAGTCAGAGGGCCTTGTTTGTATGCTAAACTGTAATTAACCAACTATAAATTGGAAAAGACATTTAATTACTTTGAGTTTGAAACTATATATTTTCCATTGTAATATAGCTCAAACAATCAACCACAAGGCATTTGGCATTACAAGCATTTTTTAAAATAGTGATAATATCCCATACCCACTGAACATTTATCCTGTGCCAGGCATATATTATGTGATCCACATACAACTTCATTTACACCTCACAGTGCCTCTAAGACAGAATCACCTATTATCTCCATTTTTCCATTTGTGTAAACTGAGATTTAAAGACCTTAAGTAATGTGACATATCTCCCAAATCATGTGGAAGAGCAAAGGCTCAGTTGAGTTCTGTCTACCAACAGTCTAACTCTAAAGTCTAGCTGGTACCATGCCAATCAGTGCTTCACCAGTGTGCTGTCCCCACCTCCTATACTTCTCCCTAGTGTCACATTTACCAGACTATACTGAAGTGAACTTTTAACTTATCTTTCTACACAGGTGGTTTGAATCATTTTTCACTAGGTCATATATGGAAGATGATGAAAATATTAGATAAATATACAAATATAGATTGAATCTGTGAACAAATAAACTGCAAAACAGGCAACATACAAAAGGGTGCTGAATTTAGGAGTGGGGGTGACCATGGGCTGCAGAGGTTGGGAAAATCTCTGTGGGTCAGGCAGGGCCTGAGCCCAGCCTGGAGGAGGAACAGAACTTAAGTGAGTAGGGAAAGTGAGAGAGGATTCTGGGAATGGAATACTATTTTAGAAAAAGTCAAATACCTAATATGGTTTTGGGGTCCTAATTCTACCTCTCCAACAGAATATTTTAGTCACATAGTTCAATATGCCATAGCATGAATAAGAATATTACATTATTTTCACATTAGCCAGCCTGTTATGCTGGACCACAGGCATGAAATACAGCCTCCACTTCATTTTGATCTTCCAAAGACAATAATCCATTTAAAGCATAAAACTGCACTGAAGGTCATAAGCCCCATGAACAGCTTGCATCCAACTCCAAACACTACATTAAATATGTTCAGTAGGGAATGATCATCAATGTTCACACATTAATTAATTAATCAAGTACAGATTACTATACAAAAAAAGTCTATGAAATGCCAAATGACCAAACAGAATACATTCTGAAGTGGTGAGTCACCTGGTATCCAAAAAATGATAGATTCAAATTTGAACCAAGGTAGTCTTTGATTAACTGATTTTGCTAGTATTTTTAAAAAGCAAAAGTCACCTACTCTTAGTCTTTGTCATTAAAATACAACCATACCTAAACTTCAATTATAACTGAAGAAACAAAACACAAAAAAACCCTCTTATCTTATTTTCTGAAATTTTATCAGAATATAATATACACACAGAAAGCCACATGTTATAAGCAAACAACTTGAAATCTTGAGCCTTAACACATCCATACAACCAATGCCAAACTTAAAACGAGAGCATTTCAACACTCCTGCGGGCCCACCTCCTGCCTCCTCCTGCTTGGAACTCTGAGTGAACCATTCCACTCATTTCTAACACCATCAGTAAGTTTCACTTGTCTTTATTTTTTATATAATAAAGGACATTTGGCATGTGTTATTTGGGGTCTGGCTTCCTCAGCTTTGTTATTTCTGAGACTCACTATATTTTGTGTGCAGTTATAGATCAGTCTCACTTTTTCCAACAATAGTTCTCAAAGTGTGGTTCAGATGTGCAACCCAGAAGTACTGTTTTCATAAATATATCAGATATAATCTGCCTTTTTCAATGTATTGAAAACACAAAGGCAACAGCAGATAAAATTGCTAGAACATGACCACAAATCAAGGCAACACCAACAAACTGTTCTAGTCATTTCTCTGTTATTATTCAATATTATGTATTGCCAATCTACAAAACCAAGACCAAAAATGCCATTACACTTAGGGTACTCAGTTAAAAATATCTAGTATATGTTTATATACAAATACTTATATTTATATATTAATAATTATATATAAATTGATATATATTAATTTTTATTAATTCTCAACACTTGAGTATGTATCTGTAAAATATTTCCTATTTAATGTAATCTTAAGCATGCACAAAATACTTCTGCTGTATATTAAAATACAATGAATGAAAAGAAGTCATGAAGAAAAGCACTGTTTGAGTTACAAGCTAAATAAATGTGTCATGGAATGCCATTTTTTACTTAATAGTGTGACTGATGGGGAAACTACAGTTATTGAGACCCAAGTATCTGACAAACATTTTGTCAAAAATGAAATGAGTCTGTAACATCAAGGAAAACAACAGGCAGAAATTAGATGCCCATGATACAACTTCAGCTTTTAAATAAGAATTAGAATTTTTAGGAGACTGAGGCAGAAGTCTTACAAGTTTGAGGCCAGTCTGGAATACTTAGCCAGACTTGGTCTCAAAAATAAAAGAAGAAACAGGCTGGGGATGTAGCTAAGTGGTAGAGGGCTAGCCTAGCATGTGTGAAGCAGTCTGGATTCAACCCTTTGCATTGAAAGAAGGAGAAGGAGAAGGACATGAAGGAGAAGGAGAATTAAAACTTTGAAAAACATATTCATCACCATGAACTTGACAGCTTGCCAGTTTAAAAGACTTTAATGTATATAATTTTTAAAAATATTATATAAGGGAATATTTGAAGAATCTGAGAAAAATTAGTAAACTATTATTACCCAGATAACCAAAGCAGGATACAAATTTTGCATGAGTGCCGCAGTCCGGCTGCAGCAAAATAACGGGGGGCGGGGGGTGACGAGCAACTTGTGTAGATTGATACAGCAGGAGTGGAAGCCGTTTATTGTAGGACAGGAGGGGTATATATACATTACACACAGCTTATCTTAATTAACATAAACTAGACACAGCAGTCAACCAATAAGGAATCTCCACACTTAATGGCTCACTGGCGTTACTTCACAAACCACTCCCTCTGGCAAAATGCCAGGGGCCATCTTGACTTGTTTACAGACCTTAACACATGAGTAAAAGATCCATTCAAAGTACAAACATAAAAAGTTCACTGACATGGTTTCAGAATTCAGATTGCAACTAACTGTTCAGAAATTATCAATTATTGGGGCTGACTCAGAGGTAGAACACTCGCCTAGCATGCATGAGGCACTGAGTTCAATCCTCAGCACCACATAAAAATAAAATAAAGATATTGTGTGTCACCAATAACTAAAAAAGAAATTAAAAAAAAAAGAAATTACCAATTGTCAAATTCTGATGTACATTTATCCCTTAAAAAAATAAAATTACTTATCTATATGAACTGGATTTTCTTAACATGTTTTAAATGAGACATGCAGCAACTGATTAAATGAAGATGCATAGATGAGAAATCTGACTATCTTCTCATAAGCCAAAGATTAATAGATTGCAAAAATGTAAAACAATGCATCTATTTCTCATGACATTTTGAATTTGGAAAATAAAGTGATTTTTAAAAAAAAATAATTATGTCAGCATGCGAAAGTTTATTTTTAAAATTGGTCTGTAAATAAATATTTTTAAAACTTGTTTTAAGTTATAATATGACAAATATCAGCAGCCATAATCCTCATAATTAAAAGTCCTTTGGAGTCCTCAATTTTTTAAAGGCATAAAGGGCCTTGAGACCAAAAAGTCTGAGAACGCCTGCTGTACAGTATTTCATTGTGAGCAAGGATATAATTTTAACAGTAACTTCTGTGAATATTCTTGAGATAGTATATATTTAGCTTAATTTCCTCATCTGGCCTTTCCACTTGTGGTTTCTTCTTCTCTCCAACCTTTTTGCACTGGGCCAATCAGATTATTCTCCAGTCTAGGACTTACAGTTTCTGTTACATCAGGTGCACTTTCTTCTTCCTGGCAGGAATGTTCCAGAAGGCTTTACCAGGAATGTAGAACTGTGCTGTGGCTTTAAGGATTTAGCCAAAAAGAGGTCAGAGGAGGACAGAGTAAACTAGAGTAATGTAAGCAGAAGACTTTTTCTTGGATTATGGATATGGTTTCCTGGGCTTCTCAGCTTAATATCATCATCTAACACCAAATATAGTACAATCTTTTTGTTTCTCTATACCATATAGGTCTGCTTTGTTTTCACCATAATGCCCATCACTCCCTGGCTCCCTGCCCTCTTGGTCTTTATGTCTTTATTTTCTTTCTTCCCTACTGCCTTCCCAGAACACAAGTGCCAAGAGTGCAGAAAATTTGCTATCATGTTCATTGTCTAGAACTGTGCCTTGCACATTTATAGAACCCTCCTCCACCCAACAGCATCAGAATTCACATTTTTTTCTCAAAAGTGCAATGGTAGACAAATTCTAGGTCATAAAACCAACCTCAACAAATGTAAAGCAATTGGAATTATACAGTGTAATTCTGAATTTAGCTAGAAATCAATAGCAGAAAGATAAAAAAATACAATAATTCATGAATGAAAGGAAAATCTCAAGAGAATTAAAAAATGATAATAAGCTGCATAAAAATGAAGGTATAACGTGACAATTTGTGAGACACAGCTGAAACAGTACTGAGGGAGGAGTTTATAGCACCAAATGTTGCACTGGAACAGAGGAAAAGCCTAAAATCAATAATGCAAGCTCTCACCTCAAGAGCCTAGAAAACCAAGAGAAAAATAAACTCAAAATAAATAGAAGGAAGAAAATACCATGGAGCCAAAACTCAATGAATTTGTAAACAAGGACAATAGGGAAAATAAAACTAAGAGACACTTTTTTTTTTAAAGATCAATAAAACTGGCAAACATCTAGCAAGACTGACAAAGAAAAAGAAGCACAGATCACCATTACCAATCCTGAAATAAGGGATATCATGATAGACATTGAAAAGATTGTATGGCAATATTGTAACAATTCTACACACAGAAGTCTGGCAACTTAGATGAAATGAAGTAACTCCTTGAAAGTCACCAAGCACCACAACTAACTAGGGATGAAATAGAAAATTTACATAATATAATAACTATTAAAGTCTCCAGTCCCAGATTTCAATGGAGAATTCTTCCAAATGCACACAGAAGAGTTAATGCAAATTTTTACAGAATCTCCTCCAGAATATATGAAACCACAAGTTCGTTTTAGGAAGCTTGAGTTGCCTGGATACCAAATCCAGACAGACATGGTAGAAAACTAGAAAACTGAAGACCAATATCACTCATGAAAATGCATGTCGAAGTCCTTAAGAAAACATTAGCTAGTAGAATGCAGCAATAAATAAAAGAAATTATAGGGCTAGGAATGTCATTCATGTTGCTCAGTGGTAAAATGCTTGCCTAGCATGTGCAAAGGCCTGGGTTCAATGCCCAAAATGGCAAAAAATAAAATAAAATAAAACAAAACAAGAAAAAAAAATAAATAAATTATATACCATTGCCAATTGAGGTTTACTCCAGTAGCACAAAGTTAGTTTGAATATTTAAAAACAAAGGTAATCCACCATATTAACAGGCTAAAGAAAAAATCACAATCACATCCCTTGAAGAGAAGCACTTAGCAAAATTCAACACTCATTTGCATTAAAATCTCTCAGAAATCTAGGAAAGAGGGAAACGTATTCAACTTGATAAAGAGATATTATTATTATATTTAATGATGAAAGACTGAATTCCTTCCCCAAAGCAAGGCAACACATCTCTTTTCACTATTCTTATTCAGCATGGTGTTGGAGGGTTTAGCCAGTATAACAAAGCAAGAAAAAGAAATAAAGGCAAACTGGTTAGGAAGGAAGAAAGAAGACCACCTCTGTCTGCAAATGACATAACTGTCTATATAGAAAGCCTCAAGGAATCTGCAAGAAAACTAGAAATGCTAAATGAATTTAGCAGGGTCACATGAACATGTATATTGGGTCACATGACCCTGAAAATACACACACACACACACACACACACACACACACGATACTACCTAAAATTGTTCAAAAATGCTCAGGTTGTAAATCTCTCAAAATATATAGTATTTGTACATTGAAAACTACAAAATGCTGAGGAAAGAAAGAAGATTTAAATAAATGGAGGAATAAACTGTGCTCATGAACTGGAAGACTCAACATAGTAAAAAATGTTAATTCTCCCTAAATTAATACATAGGTTTAATCCAATTTCTCCCAAAATCCCAGCCAGAATTTTTCTTCATAGAGGTAAGGATACTGTTTCTAAAATTTATGTGGAAAAGCAAAGGAATGGAATAACTTTTAATTTTTTTTTAAAGAAGAGTAAAATGGGAGTAAATCAGTCTACCTAATTTTAACACTTACTATGTAGTCAAAACTATATGCTAGTGGTGGATATATAGACACATAGATCAATGGAACAGAGTAGAAAACCTAGAAATAGAACCACACAAAAATGCCTAAATGACTTTTGATGAAAGTTCAAAAGTAATTCAAAGGAAGAAAGATAGCCTTTTCAATATATAGTACTAAAGCAATTGAAAATCTATAGGAAAAATAAATAAGAGCCTTGAAGTAAACCTCACATGTTACATAAAAATTAACCCAAAATAGATCACAATTTTAATTGTAAAATGTAAAGCTACACATGTTCCAACGTGCTAGGTAAAAATCATAGGAAAATACCTTAGGAATTGAAATCTAAGCAAAGCATCCTTAGAATTGACACCCAAACCACAATCCATAAAAGAGAAAATTGATAAACTAGTTTTTATCAAAGTGAAAATGTTTGCAAAAGACTGTAAAAAGAATTAAAAGACAAGCTCCAAATTGGGAGAAAAATATTTGAAAAACCACATATCCAACAAAGAATTTCTAGAATGTATTTTTAAAAAACCCTCAAAAACTAAACAAAGAAAAAAAAATTCAATTAGAAAATGTGCAAAAGACATGAAGATACATTTATCCTCATCAAAGCATCTGTTTGCAAGACTTGAATTTAAAGACTAGTAAAAGGATATGCAAATAAGACCTTCACTGCATGCTGAAAGAGAAACATGCACACACACAAAGAACCAGGCTACACTTTGGTTATGGTATTATTTAGGAGGAACTTAGTCCTAAACTAATTCCGAGTGTATAGATGCTGGACTAATAAATTCTGACACAAAGTACACTTTGTCCTGAAGATAATAAGCCCAATTCAATGGTTAGCACTGGGATGGTCCTCCTATAGCATTTGCACTGTCAATCTGGGAGAAATTTGGACTGGAGAGTCAGTCTCTGGGGGATGGGACTTTCACTGGAGAGAAGGAAAACTCCCTTTATCTAGTGGTTTCTGGGAAAGGATTTAACCACACCAATGAGTAGTCCCTGAAGCAGCCATAAGACAGGGCTGTTCCTAGAGGCTTTGTCCTGGAAGTAAATTATTCCCTATGGCACTGCCCAATATTACCCCTGACCATCCACTATGTGCAGTCAAGCATTTGGGGGAACTTGCAGCCTGTTCTCTATTGAGTGGAATTAAGAGAGAAACTATTTTTCTTTGGATGGAGTAGTAAGAGTACAGAGGAGACCCCTACCCTCCTATACCTTTGTACCTTGCACGAAAGGGTAAAATTGTATTTGTGTTTCAAGGCAGCAACCTCATAAAGGTCATTAACAACAAAGGCAACTTCATGATAGCTTTTCAGAAAGTCCAAATGGAAGTATACAGAAGACAATTCAGTCTTGAATTGTCCCGGAAAAGCATCCTAAGAAATACAGGGAAGTCAGAGAAAGTATGAGGGGAGGGCTGCTATGTGAGACTGAAGCCAACATCACTTTGGTATTAAGAGGAAATAAGAGGGGCTTCAGTTGTGGTTCAGTGGTAGAGTGCTTGCCTAGCACATGTGAGGCACTGGGTTTGATTCTCAGCCTCCCATTTAAATAAATAAAATAAAGGTCCATTGACAACTAAAAAATATTTTCAAAAAAAGAAAATAAGATAATATTTTGCAGTCATTGGTTGTTGAGGCTGGGACATTTGGGCCTCGATAAGTTAAGAGAAAAGGTCATTCATTCTCCCCTTTTCAATAACACACAATGACTTTTCATTAGAAGCCTGAAATAGCAGGGGGTTTTCTCTACTCTTCCATTCCTTTGAATGCGTACTCATAATTAACTTCCCACAGCTCCTCCTAGGCTTCTTCCACCATTACTCACCAGGCTGGTCTATTTGTGTTACAGATTATGCTTTCTCAACCTCCATTGGTTTCACCAAGGTTAGTATTTTTGGTCATTTGTTATTTTAAGTCCATATTGCTAATCTTTGAGAAACATAGATACTTCTCCCTTATTACTATTTGCAAATGTTTCCAAATTAATCGCTTATGTTCACAGAGGTTCTTGAGTTCTGTCTATAAGAATTGGTGGATAAAACTGGAGTGACTGATTTCATATCTTATTTTCATTAACCTCTAAGTGATATTTAGTATTTCCTTACATAATTAATGTAAGTAGCACATTTCATTGAAACAAATGAAACATGGAAACTACTTTCATATTGCATTCTAATTGTTTCAGGTATCTCAAAATTCAATTATGCTCATTGATGGTTAAAATTATGGAGCTGTTAAATGTGCCAGGAAATCAAATGTTTATAAATAAGCATATACAACATAAACTTTAAAAATATTTTGATAATACTTTGAACCTAAGTATTTTTTTCTTTATACCTTTGTATTTTTATGCAAAAATATTCTGAGAGGGGAACAATAGGCTTAATTAAACTGTCTAGGGGAATAATAGCACAAAAGAGAAAAGATTCTTGAAATAGCCAAAAGTTTCTGTACCACAATAGCAAAAAGACTAAAAGCAACCTAAACGCCAACAACAGAAGATAAATGAAATAAATCATTACGTCTTTATAGTAGAATATCATGCAATCACGAAACATAGTGCTGGAGAAGATGTTTTACTACATTCTATGTAAAAGAAAAGGTTGTTCATGATGATACGCTATTTTTGTAAACCAAATGTACATACACACTTACATATGCACTTTCAATACACATATATAGAAAATGGACACATTAAAAAATGTTAATGATGGTTATTTACATGTGATGGGAACATGGGTAATCTTTTTGCTTATCTAATTTGTAGATAAAAAAAGTACCATGAACTTAAAATTATTTTATAAAAAAAATGAAAATTAGTACTATAGTTAAAAGTAATAAAATCCAAAGATGGATCCAAAAAGAGATAATTTTTATCTGTGATCTACGTACTCATTTATTCAGCCCATAAACCTTAAACAGTCAATATTACAGGCTATAGTAATGCTATCTATAGAATCCACTATCATTATGGAACAAAAAAAATCTACTGACTTTCATATAAATGACAGCAGCTGAGCCAGCAATAATTTTACTTAAGCACCATTTATCAACTTTTTCGATTGTTGGATGCAAAGTCAATTCTGTATTTAGCAAAAGTAATTGATATTCACTCTGTCCAAAACTATCCCACCAATCAGTAATTTTGTCTCCATAAAGTCCCTTTTTGTTTTGTTTTGATGATTTGTATTTTTTGTTTTATGACTTTCCTGTAACAAGTAAAATTAATGTGAACACCCTAGTCCTATAAAAATGAGCATATTTTATAGCAATACTTTTATGAATATATATTTCCTATGACAAAAACTTATCTTTCCTTCAGAATTTTGCCATACTTTATACTCCATGTAATTCTGGATCAAATTATTACTAGAAAAAAATATTCACTTCTTTTTTTTTTATATCTACTTGGTATTAAGAATTCCATAATGGTACTGGGATAATGTTTATCATGCCTTTTACTATGCTAATAACATTTCATTTGCTGGAAATAAAAAAACACACTAGATTTTAAGAAAGTTCCAAAGTAAAGGTTTTATAACTTTAAAATAGGATTCTTCCAAACTTAGACATTCACCTAATATGGAAAATGTGACTAAAAAGTAATTGGCCTAATATTGTTGTTTGTGTACACCAAAGCACTAGCAATTATCAGCAAATGGTGTCATCCTCTCTGAGTCGTCTCCTTAGGAGACCCCAGATAAACTTCAGTGACATTTTCCACAGTTCAAAACAATCTTAGGACCAATCTTTTGGAATTTAGTCTGTTTTTTTTTTTTATTTTAAACAAATATTTGCAGACCAATATCTGTACCGATAGACATCAACAGCTAAAAGTAACCTAGAGGGGGAGATGGGGCTCTGAGTCCACCACAGAGAAAGAGGTGGGTGGGAGCAGGATTGGTGAATGCAGTATGATTCTCTAATCTATTAGGGCTGATCATCAAAATATTCAGCAATAGGTATGGCAGAACATAAGTGGTCAGAACAGATGGCACCACAGGACCTATGATCCAGGCACTAACTATTTAGGTTAACAGGCTTGTAAGGCATTCCAGGAAGCTGGGGCTGGCATGGGGTCTCTGCAGCAGTGGGGATCAGTGGGCTCTTGGGGTTTCTGAGACGTAGTATTTATCATCAATCAAGAGGAATTTGGGTATTTTAATATCAACTGGTATCAGTACTTCCAAAAGTAAAGCAGCCATTCCTGCTGTTGTGCAGTTTACACATGGACGCTGAGGCACTCACTGTCCAAGAGTTATATTAAGGACAATGGCAATGATATTGGAAGTGACATGCTGGATTCCAGGATAGCTTTTGGGAAGAGCACTACTTATTTGAATATTTTTCCTCTAAACTTATTAGGAATAAGCTCCATACCTTTTTCACTTTTTTGCCCTAGCCAGGGCAAAAAACACATGTTTTGTATATAGTGGTTGCTTAGTAAATTGATGAATGAATGACATGTTTCTTAAAGAAAAATAACTTCAAAGTAAAATCTCATGTTGAAGGTTTTTAAAATTTATTTTTATTTTTGTAGACCAATAAACTCTCTTAAAGTCGTTGGAGATAATCCTAAAAATCTCTTAACAGTGAAATCCACTAATATTTAGTCCTGACTCAAAATACTTTGGAAAGCTGCCTACTTCTCTCTGGAAAGCCACCCTTCTCAATGCCCTTTTAATTATTACATGATTTTTAAAAGCCACAAGCAGATGTGAATCGGCCTTTAACTCCTTGAAGTTTCTAGTATTTTTAGCCAAAATGAACCTTTCTTTAAATAGGTTAGACTTGAGGCTTTCCTGAAGTTGGGCTACTATGTTGTGGCTGCTAGCAACCTTTCTGAGAGTTGAAGAACCTGAGCCACAGAGGAGCCAAGCAACTTCCCATCTACACAGTTAGTAAGTGTTGAAGGTAGGTTTCGAATGAAAGCTATTTGATTCCAGACCTGAGTATCCTGGAGGAACACAGTATAAGGAGTAGAAGCTTCTTTACCTTTGATCAATCAATAGAGTAGGAACTGAAGGATTTCCTGTAGCTGTAAGTACTAACCAGGTCCTATTACACTGATCTTCAGAGGACAAAAGTGTGAGAAGGAAGAGGTCATTGAACTTTCATCCTGTGAGTGCTTATTGAACACATATGATATTCCAGCTGCTCTTAAGTTCTGGAGGACTGGTAAAGGACCATGATCTCTTTCTGATTGGTAAGCATAACATCTAGAGACTTACTCAAGTCTTCTGGGATTCTTTTTATTCAAATGGGGGTAAAACTTAACTTTTCCCTGTGCTCAGTTTGAATTCTGGATCCTAAGCAATCATCATCCCTGATAAATCTCACAATAGATATATCTGTAGAAGATGTCTACTGCTTTCTTCCTTCTAGGTTCTCCTGGGAGAGCATTTCGTCTCCTTTGACATCCTGTCCTCCTAAGGATAACAACAGAGGGAGGGGAAGACAGAGGTTAGGAGTGAAGTGCATAGACCAATTGGAGCACAGGTATCATATAAACATTCCATCAACATAGGCATCATCGCCCTGGTACCGCAGAATTACCTTTTATGATGGTGTTCAGAGCCAGGGCCTACTGAACTTACTGTTTCACATACAAATTTTCTGTTTTAGAAGACATTTCAAGTTCTACAGTAGCCTTATATGTTATATTATAACTAGGAATATTGAACTTTGTACCTTCCTAAAATAATTAAATTGCATTTTAAAGAGAGGTTAATAAATAATCAGAGAAGGCTACCAAAGAATCAAACCCAGGAATAGTAAACTATAATAAATGTCCCAAACAAGCTGAAAGATAAAAACACTTTTTTCACCATAAAATCACGTAACCTGTGTTGAAATGTTGGTCTGCTACAAATGGACTTGGTGACCCCACTCTATTCCTGTTCCAATAAGATTTGAAGGTAAAAATAAGTGTATAATAACAATAACAACATGTTAAAGTGTTGTGTCCCCTTTTCTCTGAAAAACAAAATTGCCAATATTTAAGTCATCCTAATGTTCTCAATTATTTATTTTTAAATTTATTTTCTTATATGGTGTGTGGCCCTAAATACCCTTTTTGGAAAGTACAATATAGATCAAAAGAAACAAACAAACAAATACATAGATTAAAATTGGAAGATTCCTCTTGCACTTAAAGATTTGATTTATGTAAAACTACAACTTACTTAGTAAGTGATCATATTTGAAGTTGTGTTTGCTCATTTTCACATTAGTGTAAATGAATAGTTGAGTCTTTAAGATTTTTTTTTAAAAAAATGAGTTCTTCACCCTTTTTTTGAGAGGCAAATGTTCTCAAAACTTTCCCTTGTCCAATTTTCCTTGTTGTTGGCCCCCAAACAGGACTATACTACCTATAAAACTAAACACTAAAATCTTTCTCTCTCAAAACTAAAATACTGAGGTGTACCTATCCTCTATCTTATGAAAGAAATCATATTTAAATCTCAATGTTTAAAGGAAACTTCTTACTTACACTTCTTCATTGTACTCAAGGGAAAATAATCAAGTTAACCATACTGTTAACTGAGAATAAAATTTGAAAGGGTTTTTGTTAAAGGTATTGCAGATAATCAGTCCCTGCTGCTCATAGAGTATTTCTACTTTTTCTGGTATTTTCACCTCTTCTGTGCTCAAGTTATCAGATCAATAAAACATGGTGCTGAAAACTCAGCAATTATAGGATCAGGACTGATATGGAGCATGCAAAATGGACTTTACAAGCACACAATGTTTTGGGGGAGACAATGGCATAATATCCTCAAAAACAGCTTCAAGTTTTAAAAATGCAACCCACCAAGCCTTGGAGAGAATTGTCTCCACAGTCCCGGAACGGTGTCTTGTTGTCCAACACCCTCACTCCACGTCTGAGCCTTTTCACTCAATGTGGTTTTTCCCTCAGGGATCATTATTGGGTTTCATAATGATTAGTTTGTGTATGAAAAAGGAAAGCTCAAGACTATAATTTCATACGTACTTAGAAAAAAAACACATGAAGAAAATTCAGTAGCAAGTCAAGTCACCTCCTGGAGTCTGCTCTGACCGAGAGTATGCCTGTGAGAAGGACAAGCTGATAAATGAATGTGCTCATCACTTAAGGGGACAAACCACAGGGAGGAAAGTTTTGTCTCCCTCAAGTTTAGAGAATTCCACTCTCCTGTCCTTCAGAACAATACCTGGATCCACAGAGAAGCAGATGACAGCTGCTAAAGCAAAGAATAGTGGATAATCCATGTCCCAAATTTAATGTCAAAGACAGGGATAATAAAAGGGGGCATATTTATTTTAATTTTGGCAACCAAAAATTAATATAGACTCTTATTAACTAAGACTCAAGTAAGGGGAAGATTGAGGCAAAGTGGACACCCAGAAGCAAAACCAGATTGAGCACCGAGGAAATAGAGCCTAGAGAAAGAGCCTCCTTAGGAGGCTGGGAGGCTAGGCACACGGGCCAAGCAGAGAGCTCCTCAGCCTAGCCCTGCAAACTTGCCTCTCTACAGATTGTCAGGTCCTCTCGCCTAGAGTGGTAGTGTTGTCTAGCAAAGAAAAATAAAACTCACTTTAAATCTTTGGTTGGTCCCTCACTGTCTGTGGGATCTTGAACCAACTCTGTGCTTCATTTCCCTCTTCTGCAAAGAAGGATAGCAACAGGACATATTTCATTTTGAAACACCAACAACAGGGCTTATTACATACAGATGACTCAATAAATGTTAAGCTTTATTATATTGTTGTCAACAGCCATGCCAGCATGAGTTTCCTTAAAAAAAAAAAAAAAGTATTTTGAAAATATGTCTAACCCTTTTCCCACTGTGCTTAAGGTTCAACAGAAAGAAACGGCACTGTCCCATACTTTCTCTTCCCTGGGTAAAATTAGTTGTGCTCTAAAGGTTTCTTTAATTTTTATTTACCTCTGTGGTCTCCTGTGGGGGAAACCCTTTAAACAACATAAAAATTAAGATATTTCAATGCAAACAGCTGAATATGGAAGAAGGCCACACACCATAGCCTATGTTCCTCTCAGGACAGACAATTAAGAAGTTAAAAACTAGGAAAGAGTAACCTATGGGAAGATAGAAGATAATAGCAGAAATAACAAAGAAGTGGTTTTGAATTTTAACTGGGACATATCCCCTGACTGTGACGAAGTCATCCTGACCTATCACCTAATTAACCAATTACTGTAAAGGAGATGTTGGGGCTAAAACCAGGAACAAATGAAACTAATGATAATGCTGAACATGTGGACATTAGGCTTAAAAATACAGGTTCAAAACTCATGTTGTACTTGATCATGGTGCATGATCTTTTTGATATGTTTTTGTATTCAGTTTTCCAGAATTTTATTGAGAATTTTTACATCTAAGAGATATTGGTCTGAAGTTTTCCTTTTTTGATGGGTCTTTGCCTGATTTTGGAATCAGGGTGATATTGGCCTCATAGTATGAGATTGGAAGTGCTCCCTCTTTTTCTATTTCCTGAAATAAATTGAAGAGTATTGGTATTAGTTCTTTTTTAAAGGGCTTGTAGAACTCAGCTGTGTATCCATTCAGTCGTGGGCTTTTCTTGGTTGATAGGCTTCTGATGGCATCTTCTATTTCATTGCTTGAAATCGATCTGTTTAAATTGTGTATATCAATTTGTGCAAATTATGAAATCATGACTCTAGAAATTTGTCAATGCCTTCAATATTTTCTATTTTATTGTAGTACAAGCTTTCAAAATAATTTCTAATTATCTTCTGTATTTCTGTAGTGTCTATTGTGATATTTCCTTTTTCATCATGTATGTTAGTAATTTGAGTTCTCACTCTCCTCTTCATTTGCAAGGCTAAGGGTTTTTCAATTTTATTTATTTTTTTCAAAGAACCAACTTTTTGTTTTGTGAATTTTTGCAATTGTTTCTTATGTTTCAATTTCATTGATTTCAGCTCTGATTTTAATTTTTTCCTGTCTTCTTCTGCTTTGGGTGTTGATTTGTTCTTCTTTTTCTAGGGCTTTGAGATATAATGTTAGGTCACTTATTTGTTGACTTTTTCTTCTTTTAAGGAATAAACTCCATGCAATTAACTTTCCTCTTAGTACTGCCCTCATAGTGTTCCAGATATTTTGATATGTTGTATCAGTGTTCTCATTTACCTCTGAGAATTTTTTAATCTCCTCCTTGATGTCTTTTGCAACCTATTGTTCATTCAGTAGCATATTAATTAGTCTCCAGGTATTGGAGTAGTTTGATTTTTTATTTTATCATTGATTTCTAATTTCATTCCATTGTGATCTGATAGAATGCAGGGTAGTTTCTCTACTTTTTTGTATTTGTTAAGAGTTGCTTTGTGGCATGATATGTGGTCTATTTTAGAAAAGGATCCATGTGCTGCTGAGAAGAAAGTGTATTCCTTCGTTGAAGGATGAAATAGTATATGTATGTCAGTTAAGTCTTAGTTATTGATTGTATTATTGAGTTCTATAGTTTCCTTGTTCAGTTTGTTTGGAAGATCGATCCAGTGGTGAAAGAGGTGTGTTAAAGTCCCTGAGAATTATTGTGTTATGGTCAATTTGACTCTTGAACTTGAGAAGAGTTTGATGAACATAGATGCTCCATTGTTTGGGGCATGTTCAACATATGGAAATCAATAAATGTAATTCATCACATCAATAGACATAAAGATAAGAGTCATATGGTCATCTCAATAGATGCAAAAAAAATGCATTTGACAAAATACAGCACTCATACATGTTCAAAACATAAGTAAAATTAAGGATAACAGGAACATATCTCAACAGCATAAAAGCTATCTATGCTAAGCCCCAGCCCAACTTCAGTCTAAATGGAGAAAAATTGAAAGCATTCTCTCTAAAAACTGGAACAAGACAGGGATGCCTCCTTTCACCACTTCTATTTAACATAGTTCTTGAAACACTGCCCAGAGCAATTAGACAGACGAAAGAAATTAAAGGAATATGAATAGGAAAAGAAGAACTCAAATTAGCACTATTTGCCAACAATATGATACTAAACCTAGAAGACCCAAAAAATTCCACCAGAAAACTTCTAGAAATAGTAAATGAATTCAGAAAAGTAACGGGATAGAAAACTAACACCCATAAATCAAAGACATTCTGTATATCAGTGACAAATCCTCTGAAAGGGAAATGAGGAAAACTACTCCATTTACAAAAACATTAAAAAAAATTAAATACTTGGGAATCAACCTAACAAGAGGTGAAAGAACTCTCCAACAAAAATTACAGAATGCTAAAGAAAGAAATTAAATAAGACCTTAGAAGATGGAAAGGTCTAACTTGTTCTTGAATAGGCAGAATTAATATTGTCAAAATGACCATACTACCAAAAGCACTATACAGATTCAATGTAATCCCAATCAAAATCCCAATGACATTTCTTATAGAAATAGAAAAAGCAATCATGAAATTCATATGGAAAAATAAGAGACCCAGAATAGCCAAAGCAATCCTTAGCAGGAAGAGTGAAGCAGGTGGCATCACTATTCCAGACCTTAAACAGTACTACAAAGCAATAGTAACAAAACAGCAGCATGGTATTGGCAGCAAAATGGACTGATAGACCAATGGTACAGAATAAAGGACACAGAGTGTAACCCACATAACTATAGTTATCTTATATTAGACAAAGGCTCCAAAAACATACATTGGAGAAAAGATAGCCTCTTCAACAAATGGTGCTGGGAAAACTGGAAATCCATATGTAACAAAATGAAATTAAACCTCTATCTCTCACCATGCACAAAACTCAACTCAAAGTGGATCAAGGACCTAGGAATTAAACCAGAGACCTTGCACGTAATGGAAGAAAAAGTAGGCCCAATCACCATCATGTCAGATTAGGCCCCAATTTCCTTAATATGACTTCTATAGCACAAGAATTAAAATCAAGAATCAATAAATGGGATGGATTCAAACTAAAAAGCTTCTTCTCAGCAAAAGAAACAACCAGTGAGGTGAATAGAGAACCTACAACTTGTGAGCAAATTTTTACCACTCGCACATCAGATAGAGCACTAAAAGAATTCAAAAAGCTAGACACCAAAAAAATAAAAAAAAATTTAAAAAATCTCAATAATCAATAAATGGGCCAAGGACCTAAAGAGACACTTCTCAGAGGATGATGTACAATCAATCCACAAACACATGAAAAAATGTTCATCATCACTAGCAATTAGAGAAATGCAAATCAAAAGTACTCTAAGATATCATCTCACTCCAGTCAGAATGGCAGCTTTCATGCATACAAACAACAATAAGTGTTGGCAAGGATGTGGGGAAAAAGTCACACTCAGACATTGCTGGTGGGACTACAAATTGGTGCAGATAATCTGGAAAGCAGTATGGAGATTCCTTGGAAACTGGGAATGAAATCACCATTTTTCCCAGCTATACTTCTCTTCAGTCTATACCCAAAGGACTTAAAAACAGCATACTACAGGGACACAGCCACATCAATGTTTATTGCAGCACAATTCACAATATCTAAACTGTAGAACCAACCTAGATGCCCCTCAGTTGATGAATGGATTAAAAAATGTGTTATGTATACACAATGGAATATTACTCAGCGATAAGAGAATAAAATTATGGCATTTGCAGGTAAATGGATGGAGTTGGAGAATATAATACTAAGTGAAGTTAGCCAATCCCCAAAAAACAAATGCCAAATGTTTTTTTCTGATATAAGGAGGCTGACTCATAGTGGGGATGGGAAGGGGAGCATGAGAGGACTAGAGGAACTCTGGATAGGGCAAAGGGGTGGGAGGAGAAGGGAAGTGGAATGGGGGTAAAAAAGATGGTGGAATGAGATGGATATCATTACCCTAAGTACATGTAAGAGGACACGAATAGTGTGAATATACTTTATATACAACCAGAGATATATTTTTTAAAAAAACTCATGTTGTAGCATACTAGGTGTTGCATTCTTATAATCCCAGTTACCTAGGAGGCTGAGGCAGAAGGATCAAATTTTTGAAGCCAGAATGTGCAATTTAGCAAGACCCAGTTTCAAAAGAAAAGAAAAAGCTATCTTCTCTCCATTTTTGGCACTTTTGCCAAGAATCCGATGACTATAGCTGTGTGTTTCTTTCTGCGGCTTCTTTTCACTGCAATGATTGACTTAGCTGTTCTTATGCTAGCAGCATGCTGTTTTTGTTACTATGGCTCTGTAGTCTGTAGTATAATTTGAAATCCAATAGTGTGATGCCTGTAGCAATACTTTTTTTGCTCAGTATTATTTTGGCTCTTCTGGGTCTTTTGTTCTTCCATATGAATTTTAGGATTATTGCTATAGTTTTATGAAAAATGTCATTGGTATTTTGATGGGGATTACATTGAATCTGTAGATTACTTTGGTCATATGGCCATTTTAATGATATTAATTTCACATACCCATGAATATGGGAGGTCTTCCCAACTTCTAATGCATCTTGTAGTGTCTGCTAGTGTCTTCAGTGTTCCACAATTTTCATTGTAGAGGACTTGAACCTCCTTGTTTAGTTTTATTCCTAGGTTGTTTGGGGTTTTGTTTGGTTTGTTTTTTGAAGCTATGGGATTATTTTCCTGATTTATTTCTCCATGGATTCATTATTGGTATATAGAAAAACTTTAATTTTTGTATATTGATTTTGTATCCTGCTGCTTTGCTGAATGTGTTTATAGTTCTAGAAGTCTTCTTGTGGAGGCTTTTGGGTCTTCTCAGTACAGGATCATATTATCTGCAGTGATAATTTCATTTCTTCCTTTCCTATTTTTATCACTTTTATTTCTTTAATTTCACTAAATAAAGTTCTGACTAAAATTGTAAGTACTACATTGAATAGGAGTACTGAAAATAGACATCCTTGTCTTATTCCTGATTCTAGAGGAAATGCTTTTAGGTTTTCCTCATATGATATTGGTTGTGTGTTTGTTATATATAACCTTTATTGTGTTGAGTAAGTTCCTTCTACCACAAGTGTCTTCATGAAGGAATGTTGAGTTTGTCAAAGGCTTTTTCCGCATCTATTGACATGATCATGTGATATCTGTCCTTGGTTCTATTTAAGTGGTGAATTACATTTATCGATTTGCAAATGTTGACCCATCCTTGCATCCCTGGGGTGAAACCCACTTGATCATGGTGTATGAATTTTTTAATGTGTTGCTGAACTCAATTTGCAATTATTTTATTAAGGACTTTTACAACTATGTTCATTAAGGACATTGGTCTATAATTCTCTTTACTTGATATGTCTTTATCTGGTTTTGTTATCAGGGTGGCTTCACAGAATGCATTTAAAAGCATTCCCTGCCCTTCTATTTCATGGACTAATTTGAGGCACATTGGTGTTAGTACTTTTTTAAAGATTTGATCAAATTCAGTTGTAAGTCCTGGGCTTTTCTTCATTGGGAGGTTTTTTATTATTGTTTCAATCTCCTTTTTTGTAATTGATCTGTTTAGGTTTTCTATGTCCTCTTGGTTAATTTTGGTAGATTGTATTTATTTAGAGACAATCCCTTTCTTCTAGATTTTCTATTTTTTTGAAGTACAAGTTTTCAAAATAGTTCCTAGCATACCTCTGAACATCAGTGGTATCTGTGTAATATTTGCTTTTTATTACTTTGAGTCTCTTTTCTTCCCCCCACCCCAATGGTTTACCTAAGGATTTATCAATCTTGTTTATCTTTTCAAAGAACCAACTCTTCGTTTCATTGATCTTTGTAGTTTTCTTCTATTCTCTATTTCATTAAATTCAACTCTGATCTTTAATATATCTTTCCTTCTACTGGTTTTGGGATTTTTTTTCTTGTTCTCAATAAAGGTGTTAAAAACTTATATTGGAGAAAATGTTGCTGGGGAAACTGCTGGGAAAATGTTGCTGGAAACTTGTATGTAGAAAAATTACATGACACCCCGTATCTCCCACCCTATGTAAGTCAACTTAAAATGACTCAAAACCTTAAGTATAAAAACAAACTTTGCAACCACTAAAAGAAAACAGGAGAAACTCTCCAATATGTAGGCACAGGAAACAGGACTCCTATAGCTCAGGAAATAAAACCACAAGATTCAATGAATGGGGTAGAATCAAATTAAAAGCTTCTGCACAGCAAAGGAAACAATAGAGTGGGAGAACAACCTATGCCAACTGCTTTTCAAACAGAGGATTAATATCCAGAATATATAAAGAACTCAAAAAACTCAACCCCAAAGAACAAAACAAAAATTAAAACAACTCATTCATTAAGTGGGCCAATGAACTAAACATCTACTTCTCAAAAGAAGAAACACAAATGGCTAACAATTATTTGGAAAAAAAAAAAACAATAACATCTTTGACCATAAGGGAAATTCAAATCAAGACAATATTGATTCCATCTCCAGTCAGAATGGTAATCAATAATATAAATTACAATTAATGCTGGCAAGAATGCAGAGAAAAAAGAACTCCTCTACACTATTAGTGGAATTTCAAATTAGTACAACCACTATGGAAATCAGTATAGAGGTTTCTTTAAAAAAAAAAAAAAACAAAGATTAAGGTATCATATGATCCAGCTATACCATTCTTCAGCATTTACCCAGAATAATGAAGTTAACAGACTTTAGAGGCACATGCATACCCATGTTTATAACAGCATAATTCACAAGAGCCAAATTATAGAATTAGGCCATGTGTCCATAAACAGATGAATGGATAAAGAAAACATGTACATGTACACAATGGTATTTTATTCAGCCATAAGGAAGAACAAAATTATGCCATTTGCAGAAAAAAAACATGGATGGATCTGGAGCACATCATGTCAAGCAAAATAGGCCAGACTTGAAAAGACAAGTGTATGTTTCTTCTCATATGTAGAAGCTAGAGGGTAAAAGGGCAGAGGGGACATCATGAAAGTAGAAAGGAGACCAATGGGGTAGGAAAAAAAGGATGAGTGGGAGGGAGGAGGAGAGGAACTTGGGAGTGAAGCTGATTAAATTATGTTATACACATGTATAAGTATGCCACAATGAAACCAACCACTGTGTAGAATGAATGTGCACCAATAGAAAAATGAACTTGGGATGGAGTTCAGAGGTAGAACACTTGCCTAGCACATGTGAGGACCTAGGTCCAAGCCCCAGAAACACACACACACACACACACACACACACACACACACCATGTGCACACACACACACACAATCATGTTGTGTCATTATGTGTCCTTCTTAATTGACAATGTCTGTTTACAGGAGTGTATATACAATTTTCATCAACATTCTCAATCAAAACATTGCTCCATCAGAGAGTCATCAACCCTAGATTTACAGCATCTTCCAGCAAGTCTCCTGCATTCCCTCTCACCTGATTGTGGTTCATTTTCTACACAGAACCTGAGTGAATTTGATAACAAACAAAGATATATCACTGCTTGATTAGAGTATATAAGTGTGTGTGTGTGTGTGTGTGTGTGTGTGTGTGTGTGTATTCAAATTTCTATCACCACCTGTAAAATCCTGCCTTATCTGGCCTTTCTTTCTTTTTGGCCTCATCTTATGTCCCCAATTTTTCATTATAACTGTGCTACACTACTGGCCTTTCAGTTCCCCAGCTGATTCCTTCCTAAGGACTTTTACACTGACTATTTTTCTCATAGCCACTCACAGTGCTCCAGTCTTGGTTCAAATAACACTAACTTTCCCAAACTAACCTCTGTAAAGGAGGCTCTCCCAATAATTCTCTGATACCTTAATTTTATTTATAAACCAAAATTCCTATTATTTGTCTGTAAGTTATTATAATTTGCCTTTATTCAACATGGCCTTGAGAGAGCAGAAATCATGTTTACCTAGTACCCAACATCATACCTGGCATCATTGGTTCCCACTAGGTATCTGATGACTATATAAATGAACAGTAACCAAACAGAACCTAGATGCATAAAGAAGAAAAGGAAAATGTGTTCATGACAATGTATTCCTTTAGCAGTTGGATGGCTCAAAGGGTACAAGAAAAATATTCTCTAGATCAAATTTAAAATGTTTCAAGAAACGATACTATATATTCAGTTGATCAGTAACTTCTATCTAGTTTGTTCTGGCCTGTAATTTAGATGCTAGCCTCTCCTTGTGGTTGAAAACTGTTCAAGTAACCTAAATAGAGAGGTTAACTCAAGCTATGACAGAACGACACATTTATGAAAATGAAAAATTATTTCAAAACAACAAATTACTCAATAAATGTTCTCTTCATAGAAATAAGCATGAATCTAATATCATTAAATTAATATTCAGCTTGAGATTGGAAAAAATGAGTCTCAAATCTTGTACATAAAAAATTTTGTAACGGGCTGGGGATGTGGCTCAAGCGGTAGTGCGCTCGCCTGGCATGCGTGCGGCCCGGGTTCGATCCTCAGCACCACATACCAACAAAGATGTTGTGTCCTCCGAAAACTAAAAAATAAATATTAAAAATTCTCTCTCTAAGGGCTGGGGATGTGGCTCAAGCAGTAGCGCGCTCGCCTGGCATGCGTGCGGCCCGGGTTCGATCCTCAGCACCACATACCAACAAAGATGTTGTGTCCGCCGAGAACTAAAAAATAAATATTAAAAATTCTCTCTCTCTCTCTCTCTCTTTCTCTCTCTCCTGTCTCACTCTCTCTTTAAAAAAAAATTCTCTCTCTCTCTCTCTCTCTCTCTCTCTCTCCTCTCTCACTCTCTCTTTAAAAAAAAAAAGAATAATGTTCATAATTTAAAAAAAAAAAAATTTTGTAACAAACATGTTATCTGTTTGGCAGTTTAACACATCTATATTTTACAATTAGAACTGTGGACTTCTTTTTATCATGTGAAGCTAATTCCTCTTTCAAGCTCAAAGTAAAACTTCATTTAAAAACAGATGAATGTGGGCCAGGATTGTGGCTCAGAGGTAGAGCACTTGCCTAGCATGTAGAAGGCACTGGGGTTAGATTCTCAGCACCACATATGAATAAATGAATAAAATAAAGGTCTATCAACAACTAAAAAATTTTTAAAAACCAGATAAATGCTTTCAGTTTATGTTAATGTTCAGATACTGACTGTTTCAAATAACTTCTGAGTAATCAATAATAAAATGTTACGTAGATATTAAAATATTGATACCATAATAACATACTGTGTTTATATGCATCTTATAGAACCTGTAATCACAGATGCTTCAAGTTATTAAGAGTTCATTAATAACATCTGATTATTTTCCAAGAATATAGACAACTCTAACAATTCCTGGGAGTTTATTATACATACAAACTCCTGGGCCCTGTTTATGGTGATTCTGTTCCTATAGATCCAAGTGGAGGTCCAGGAATCCATATTTGTTAGCTTCCCAAGAGCCTGTCAGGGCTAGAAAACAGTGGTTTTAATCCAACTTCCAACTCAGTCCAGAACCCCTTCATCCACATTCTAACAAATTGTTGTACTTTGAGCTCTTACAGAGAGGGCACATCCATCTTTCCATAACTTTAGGAAAAACCTGATAGTTGTGAGCTTTTGCCTATATTAAACTGAAATTGGTCTGCCAGTGATTTTATTTAATTGGTGTAGTTCTGCCCTCTATCATAGATAGCAAAGTTTATTTTATACAAAAACGCTTTGTGTATTTTAATAGGGCTTTCAGATTCTCACAAGTCTTTTCTGTAGGTAAACAGATTGTTTTGGACAAATAATTTCTCATAAATCCTAAGATATTTGTGTACACCTACCACACCATCCAGGTACTCTTTCCAGAGCTTTTCCCTCCATCACTACAGGAACTAGAGTCCCTAAACTGGCTTATGAGTAACTTGGCCCTACAGAGCAATGGAGTGGTATGCTGCCAGAGGCCATAGTGAAGTACACATATTCTATCCTGGTGGCTTTCAAATGCTAACACACCACATGACACCACAATATGAAGAAAGTATCACCAGTCCATGATGAAATGAAAAAAAAAGAAGTAAAACTAATATGACTAAGTATATTTGAGCTAAGAAAATTTTATTTTCTTTCCTATACTATGTCCTGTCCAGCTGATTTTTAATTAATTTTTTTAATGAAACTATAAGGATAATAGATAATTTGCTTGGTTGGTTTGTTGTAATAAAAAGTCAGCAATTCTATTTTGATGAATACTTATTTATTTTTAAAATTGTACTGGTCCTTGAAGACCAAATTTGGGACTACTGTCCTAGCCTTATCTCCCTTGCTGATACACCAATTTTCTCAAATACAACCCTTGCCTCTAAAACTCCCAACACAGCACATGATATTGTGGCTCACACATCATTATCCTTAGATCATTGGAGAAAACCAAGTTTTATGATAACAAATTCCCAGGACCCATTACCAGAAATTATTGTTCAGTATGTCTTTTTAAAAAGTCCCGAAATGATTGTGATGGTCGTTCAGGGTCAGAAAGCACTTTCATGATTCGCATTTACTCAGTGTGTCTTTTCTCTACCTTTATAACGTTATCACCAGGGAACAGGGTTAATTAGAAGAGCAGGAGTCTGCTCAGGGGTTAGAAAGCAGCCAGGGAGATCTTGTATGTTGATATTCAGCATCCTGCTTTCATTAGGCATGAACACATCTGCAGTTGTTACCTTTTGCTCCTCTTTTATCCTCTCTCTTATCAGGCCAGCCATCTTTTGCTTTAAATTCAGATACACTTACTCTTTCTGCTCAACTCCATTTTTGATCTTCCACTGTGGAATAAATAACCCAATAAACTGATCCCAATGTTCTTGAGTTTCATCAGTAGTCCTACTATAGGACAGAATATGTATTATGTATTAATACAATACTAGTACATAAAAATCCCCTCATCTGTATATAAGTATCCATTAATAAGCTTGAGATCACCCTCACTTTTATAGAGTCACCCTCATGCTGAGGTTTGGACTCAAGCTATCTGACTTTACCTAAACTCCAACATGCAGATCTTCACACAAACCTACTGACATTTGAAAATACAATTTCAAGTTATGCATTTATTCACATTATATGACCTCAAGTTATAAATTTTATCACATTGATTTCAGTACCCTTTCAATAGATAGTATCATTTCTTATTATACTTTTGCCATCCAACTTATTTTATTTCCAGAGAGTGAGTTATATAATGGGTCACATGATATATAAATATGACATATATAATGTCTGAACCATTATTTAAATAATTGAAAACATATTTTTGAGCAGATTAAGATAAAAAATTATTTCCTAAAGTTTCTTCTCTAAGTATCTTGTCCTTCCAGCTATGACTTCACCTACCTATACTCATTCATAGCACACTTATCCATGTTTTCCAGCAGGGCATAATACTATGATCAAAACAAATATAGGATGATACCACTGTAAATGCTTGTCAGTTTACTTTTAAAAATAATATGAAGCAATTAGTCAAATAAAAATGTTTAACACATATTTCACTGTATCTATAGAATTACATATACCCCCTAAGACTATCATCAAAAAAAATAAATAAAATGAAAACAAGAGGAATAAGAGTGGTTTGACATACACTGATGTAAATTACATTGGCACTATGTTTTCTTTTTCTACAAGCTCTCAGATTTTATGATTACAAATGTCTTTTTTTCCTGAAAAATCAACATTAAGATTACCAGTTAGTAGTTCTCAAAATCTATTGTTTAGATCCTTAAAGAGTCAGAATAGGCTAGGATGTGCTATGGTAATAAACAACTCTAAAATCTCTTGGCTTATGATAAGATATTGTTACTTGTATATTTGCTGCCACACTGATTCATATCATGTTTATTCCAGAACACATCTGAAAGAGCAGCTGCTGTCTGGACTACACTGCTGATCTTGTGGCAGAGGCAGGAGAGAGATGGCAGAAAACAGGAGTTCCGCTGAGAAGTGGCTTCTGCTTGGCATGCTATTTCTCCTGTTCCTTTGGTCGTAGCAAGACACATGGTCAACCCTGACACTAATAGGGTAAGAAATACATTATTCTTGTACAAAGGGGTCCCATGAAAAGTGCCTGCAGGAAATGGTACAACTTATCACATCCATCCTTTTGAAAATCAGGATCATATGTACCTTTCGCCATTCTTTTGAATTTTTCTCTGTTCTATAAAATTTCTCAAAAGAATATGATAGTTCTATGATCATGTCAATGAGATTGTTTATTGCTTAAAATGTAATTCTCTGCCCAGGGGATTTGAATTCTTCTAAAATATTTAAGCTGTTGTTAACCTTCTCTTTTCATGGATGTCAACGACATCTTAATTCATTGATCTCTCAGTGTTGCCAGCTTAACCATAATTATTCTTTGTATAGAGAGAAGAAAAGCGGAAGCACAGTGTTTTCTTTTAACATGATACCATCATTCTCAAGCAATGGACCTATAATTTTCATCTATTGTTCTGAAAATAGCTATAAAAATTGCTGCTGCTGTCTCTAGTGGTTTTTGCCAGCCTCGGGAAATCCTTGGCTTTAACTCTTTTGAAATTCTTGTCCTATTACTTGTATTCTCCTTGTTTTATGTTTTCTCATTCATAATTTACATGGATGTCCTCCATCCTTATCAAGGAGATGGCAGAGTTCTTTACCTGCCTGCCTACTTTCTTTCTATAGAATATTTTTAACTGTGTATTTGGAATTTCATAATTCAGCCCTCCTCATAACCATGGAATTGCACTCAGTTTTCGATCTTGAAATGTATTATTTTTTTTTAAAGAATATATTCCAGGGGCTGCGGTGTAGCTCAGTGCTAAAGTGCTTGCATTGCACGTGTGAGGCACTGGATTCAATCCTCAGCACCAAATAAAAATAAATAAAGATACTGTGTATTCATCTACAACTAAATAAATATTTTAAAAAAAGAATATATTCCACTAGGTATTATTTGGGGCTCCACCCTTTTGATATATCCGTTGTTTATTTTCTAAAAGCAAATAAGAAGCAACATAACATAAATGCTAAGAGCTCAGATTGGGAGACAAAATTTGAATCTTGACCCTTTTACTTATGACATATGTGACTTTGTACAAGTTATTTAATTACTCTGTGCCTCAGTTTCCTCATCTTTAAAATGAAGACAATTATAGTATTTTTCTTTTACTGCTATTGCTAGGGAAGATTGTGTGTGTGTGTGTGTGTGTGTGTGTATGCGCGCGCGCGCACGGCACGCAATATTTGAAACCATGTCTGACTTATAAGTACCCTGTGTACCTATTGATATTGGGTTATATAATTTAAAGTGAGTCAGGCCATGGAGTTTTTCTGCTTCTGTTGAGATTTGGAAGTTATAATTTGTTACACTCTTATAGGATAGCCTCCTTTCTTCCAAGAATCACTCCCTCCAGAGCTTGTTAAAGCATTCATCAGACTGGGAACTAGCATCCCACAGGCCATGTAGGGGAAAGGAGCTGCAGTTCAAGACAGTGAGCTGAGGGACGCTCACCTCCTTCCTGAGATAACAAAGAGGACAGCAAGAAATTCAAAAGGCAATGAAGCCTAACAGCAAAGGGAAGAGAGATAAATCAACAATTTCCTAGAAATAGAAACTAGACAGAATCCTGTGGATTTGTGAAATGGGATACTGTGGGCAGCCACACAGACAGCAGAATGGGCCACAACAAAGTTGGTACCTAATTCTCAATGGAGCACTACAGAGGCCCCCAGCTCTGACTGCAGGTGGAGTGGGGGACAGTGAAAACAGGCTCATTGGAAATCCTTCCAGAAAGTTCCTATACCTATTGATCCTGCTTCCCACAAGCACACACCCTGGGACCACTGGTGCAGTATGAAAGGCAGCCCAGCATCACCCCTTCAGATAAGCAAGCACAAACAACTAAAGTTATTGCGCCAGCTGCCTGGGCAAAGTACAGGCTGCTAGTAGAACTCCAGTTCCCCAATCCCCTGCCTACTCCCCAGTACAAATCCTGAAGATAATAAGATGTCCCTATATACAGAGCCTATATATTCAGGGGAGAAGCAATTCAGGAAAATAACTCATTTATGTATTAGCAAGGAAAACTATGGTAACCCCACCCCTGGAATAATTGACCTAAACATTTGTTCTAAAACAAGAACTAATAAACAAGTATCACCAGACATATGAGAAATACCAAGAGCATTAAAAAGAAATATTAAGATAAAAACTGAGCAATAGACCCAAGAGAACACAGTAGAAATGCAAAGAACAGAAGAAAACTTTAAAAATTTTTCCAATTAAACTCTTCAGGATTTTAAATAATGTAACCATAAAAACAAGAATATGCATCTATAAAAATGCAATAGATCACAAAAAAACTAGCCCAGAAATTTAATTAAAAATAAAAAGATCATGGGATGGATGCAAAAATGGAAAAAAAATCAGGACATAGAATGGAAAAACAAAAAATTGAAACAGATAAGAGAGAAGGTAAGAGCCATGAAGTATCAATCCATAAAGTTCACATGCAGTCAGTTGTGGTTCCAGAAAAAGAGCAGAGAAAATAGAGGAAAGTAAAGTGAATTATTTTTAAAAAAGAAAGAAAATATCTCAGATCTGAAGAAAGACACAAGTCATCAAACTGAAAGAGCCA